>NW_026623466.1:54395-83736 GCF_030028575.1 Malurus melanocephalus | reverse complement strand
GAAGTGCAACAACAGTTTTACCACAGTCTGCACTCGCAGAACTAAAAAAAAAAAAGAAAAAAAAGAAAAAAAAAGAGAAATAAAATCCAAACTACATATGTTTATTTTTTTGTGCCTACCTCATTGTTTTTAATGCATAAAATAAAAGAGGTGGTTTAGTTTATACGTTTTTAGAAGAAAACCATTAATGTCTAATTTAATCTTAATACCAAAACTACCAGATTGAAAGGTTTCTGACTGTTATTGCATAGCAAGTTTCAGCAGGAGGAGAGAGTAGTCCGTTGGGGCAATAGTCGTAGCGGTATGGCAGTGAGACACTGATTAATGTAATTTGCTTACAAAATTTGGTGAAGCAAGCATTTTTTAAACCAGTTTCATCCTTAATAGAAGTCCGAATTTAGCCTAAACCAGAGGTTTCACTCTTCTAACACATGGGCTTAGTAACAGGCAGGTAAAAGTAACTAGGCTAGTTCTATAAATTGTTAAATGTTGTAGGAAACATTTTGGGGCGGTGATGTTTTTCTTTTTTAAGAATGCAATGCACTAAAACTCTTTTAAGAATGTAGTTAATACTGCTTATTCATAAAAACAGCGTATACCTGTGTTTAGATGTAAGATCCCAGCTCTGGCTTTTTTTCTTTCTTCTTTTTTTTTCAAGTCAGTTTTATTTTATGAATAAGTTCTGACATTTTTAATAAATGTCTTGAGAGTAATAATTTGTTTAGTGGCTACATGTTCATTACTTGAGAAATCTTGAGTGTATAATAATCTGTTGGTGTTGTAACAATGCACAGTGTCACGATTCAGCCATTTTCCTTTTTGTTTTCTTTTTCTTTTTCTTTTTTTTTCCTTAATTCCTTTGGTGGGGTACTTTGCTGACAGCTGCCTTAAGCTGTTCATTCAGTGAACAGGCTCTCAGTGTTTCATGGGCTTTGTCTTCTGCTGTGGTTAACTTTCCTTCATGGCATGACAGGTAGGGCTTTTTAAACACGTGTTCTTCAATTCAGTCAAGCCGATGGCTCGAGCGACTGSTCACACAATCAATTTAGAGCCAAGAGCACCAAGTGTGCAAAGCTCAGACTCAACAGACCCTTCTTTTGGTGTCAAATCTGACTGCTGTAAATCCTTCAACCCCCATCAGCGCTGYGGCTGAAGACTCTCCTTCGAACATCGTAGATGGTTGAAAAGCGAGCGGTAAACGCGTACCTCCAGCGYGTACCACAGCAACCCCCACTCCCCAACCCCCCAAAAAGAATCAAAACTCAAGAAAGCCTTACATTTGCTGGCGGAGGAATACCTAGAACTATTTTTTTTTAATTGTATGACTTTTGGATAGCGTTGAAGGTGAAGGATGTGTTCTTTTCAGGCCCGGTGTGGTCAGCCAGAAGAACGATCAACCTTTTGTACTATAATGAACTAAAGGGGACTCGGAAGTGCAACGTGATGGTAGACATGGGTGTAATCACAGAGCTGCCCTGTAGTGTAGTTTGCCGAAGCTGATTCGATCGAATGTCAGTCTGCGTGATTTAAATCTTCCAGTGCTATGTGGTCAAAATTAATCTAGTCCTTGAAAGCTGATGCTATTCACCTAGAGGAAGATGCTCCAGTGCTGTAGGGATGCCCAGGTCATGGATATGTGCTGTTGAAGTTTTGAGGCTCTGGGGGAGGGGGGAWATCTCCTTCCTTCAGTGGGTCTGCCCATCTGGCAGCTTCTGCCTCCACAGAAGTGCCAACATGGCAAGGTAAAAAAAGTATTACAAAACCACTTCGTATACCAACGTCGAACTCTTCAAACAGTGCTTTTGTAAGCAAAGAAGAAAAGAAAAGCTCCTAGGTTTAGTTTTAAGCTTTAATAAGTAATAATTTTCTGTATCTTTAAGTCAAAGTAACCCTAACTTGTATGACTGCAGTGTTTTTATTTTTTATCTTATGCACATGTTATGTTGGAGAAAATGTTTACAAAAATGGTTTTGTTACACTAATGTGCATCACATATTTATGGTTTATTTGAAAGTGATTTTTGTGGGTTTTTTAGTTTTTCATAGTAGTAGTAGTACACTTTTTGTGATTTATAACCCCAAACTCTGCTGATTATAAAGATGCTAAACAATAATACAAAATGACAAACTGCATTAAAATTACTAATCGTAGAGCTGCAAAGCAGACTGGTGACAAGTAAAACACTCAGCCTTTTTTTTGCAGTGCTATCTAACTTGTCTTCTGTGTATTATGGAAATTACTGTTTTTTCCCCRTTTTTCCTTAAATAAAGTCAAATTGACACCTATTGTATGTGGAAAGTACTTTAAATATATACTGGCTGCAGAAATCAAGCTGCATGTTGCCTACTTGCATGTTACCATAAGAACAAACRTCTTATTGTCAAATCTCATAATTTTAGAGACTTTGACAATAAATGTGGGCTTTTGAGGGCTTTTTTTTTGTTGTTGTTCTTTTTTTGATTTTTTTTTTTTAAGCCCAGTCTCCTGGTGCAGTTGCACTTTGGAGGATTGCAATTTTCCTTTTACCAAGAAAGGAGAGTGAAAATCTCAGAAATGTGAGTGTGGGCCCGGAAAGAAGTTGCACAAGGAGAGCTTGGGTGCATTGTGAACGTGCCCTSCTGCCACACTGCTTCAGGCATGTGGTTTTTGTAAGCTGGAATTGCTTGTGTCAAGCGTGCAATGAACAGCAGTCCTGAGCTGGACTCTTGCATGGCATAAAAGCATGGCTYCAAAAAAGCCAGGCTTTCTGAGTCATAAGCCACAAATACTGAGCAGGTTTGATGCAAAGTTGCTGTTTTCACCCCCAGGGTTTCCCTTGGGCTTTGCCTGTGTTTTTCCACCACAGGCAGTGTCTGTTTTCTGAAGTGAAGATAAGCAGTAGACATTTCCTTCCAGCTAGGCTGGTCTCTGTGTGAGGAGGAGGAGAGGAAGTCTGTGGTCCCGGACTTCTGCCTTTCCTTGCACTCTCATCTGCAGAAGGCGTGGGATGTGCTCTAAGTTGAAAACTGTTTCAGGGTTTCACTTGCTTCCTATAGACAAAGGTGTCTGAAATCCTCGAGCCTCACAGCTTTTCCRCTTCTGCAGGGAGAGATAGTGACTGAGCTTAAAAAACGCAGGCTCAGCCAGCTGCTGCTCAGGTTCCTGCTGGCTCCACTCCARTTGCTGCTTCAGAGCTGCTGATTTTCCACAGTCATCCTTGACCCCTTGAAGACTCTCAGCTGAACATGTTTAGGTGCAGCTGGGTGAGCGCTGTTAGCTGCTCCTGAAGACAGATGTGAGCTGATGCAGTGAGTAGCTGAAAGCAGCAGCCACAGGTGTGAGTTCTGCAGCAGGTGCTGGCAGTGGAGAACAGGGAAAACCTTTGTGCTTTTGTGAAGAAAGGCACAATTATGGTGACTTACAATAAGAAAGAAAGAAAAAAAGGCCATTGGAAACCATGCAGCAGATCTCATTCCTCTATGGGACCTGTGTACATAGCTGTGGTGAGAGACATAAATTTGTACTTTGTGAGGGAAGAAAGGAGGGCAGAGGAGAACAAACAGTGCAGCAAAGGAACATGTGCATCTTAAAAATTAACTACTGCATTAATCAAACTAGAGAAATGATCAAATGTCAAAATTGAAACAATTTTTTAACAAAACTTTTAAATATGCAAGTTAAATATTAGTGCGGAATGCTTACCTAGGAGATTAAAGCAACAAAAATCCAAATTAGAAAAGAAACAAGACCCAGCCCTTTTCAGCAGGTTGCTCAGCAGAAAGTCATGTGCTGGAGCAATGGGCTTGTACAGAATCTTCTACGCAGGTGGAAAAGTCCTGTTTTGTGGGCTTTTTGTATGGAGAGCCAGTCCAGCAGGGAAACAATGCTGGAAACTTAACTGCAAGAAGACTTCTTTTATCCATGAGGAATATGCCCTATGGCCACTAGGATTTCAACTGCACATGAGGGGTGTCCTTTGCCTGCTGGGCTATATTGGGGTGGGTAAGAAGATGCAAGTTCAAAGAGCTATGTGTACCCAGCAGCCGTAAAACGTTGGATTGTCGCTGCCTTCCAGTGAGCAAGTAAATGTACAAATTCACATTGTGCTGAGCTCCAGCACGCAGCTTTTGGCCTATTTCCAACCCATTAAAGGCAGGAAAGCTGGTAACAACTGCCTTTTCACGAAACCTTTTTGTTTTAATGCTTTTTAAACACACTGTTTTGTTAGTGCTGCTTGGGGAGGTGTGAAAACGCAGGGTCAGGCCAAAACTAGCACAACCACGGTAGTCACTTGGACTGCTGTGAAGGTTACTGGTTGGGGGAATTAAAGATGAACATCCGATAATAATTGCAGTCACTTAATTTTCACTCCATCATCATTTAGCTCTGTGCAGCATATGCTCCTAAAGGGTAAAAACTCTGCCCTAGAAATACTGATAATCTTGCTCTCCTTATCTCTCTGGTTTATCCCACACTTGGTCTAAACAATAATAAACTAGGGAGAGAAGGAGGGAGGAAGGTGTTTCATTGTTTAAGAAAATAAATCCCTRACTCAATCAAAATATGCCCTTTCCAGCTGAGGAAATGACAGGGGTACTTTCTTCGTTAAATTATAATAGGAAATTAATGTTTCATTCTCAGGCTCTTTTGATTCTAGGGGGCAAATATGCGGCACAGGAAAATCGGATTAATTTGTTCCAATTTCTGCATGCAGCTCAGATTTTATTTGCCCTGTCTGTGAAATTYACAGTGCACAACCTCGTGTTTTTCATTCAGCTTAATTTCTCCATTAAAAGGCATTACTGTACCTCCATTTTATTTTAATATTTGCATCTCCCAAGCAATTTTGCCCAGGCCACATTACCCGTGGAAAGAAAATGCATTTCTGTCTCTGAAACAGCTGTTGCAGTGATTGCTAATACTGTGTGTGCTGGCTCCTGCCCTAGGGAGGTTACAGACAATTTCTGGTAGAGTCCCATCAGTGTAGTTAGCAAGACTCTAGTCTTATGAATGGGCAAAGCTGAAAGACAGAAGAGAATAGATGAGGCGTTTGGGACCTTTTAGTGAGTCACAAGCATAGTTGGAAAACCTGTTTTTAATTTAATTTTCTTCAAGTCAACCCTTAAACCATCTTGGCCCTTTTGGTACAGGTGTCTCCCTGGTGTTGGTGAAGGCAATAGAGTGTGACCCATGCTCGGGTCACATTTCAGGGCCAGATGCTGACTAACCTGTGGCAGTTGGGACAGGATTAGCAAGGTGTGAGCTGTGAGAGAGCAGAGAGCACGTTTTCTGCTTCATTGCAATGATTTTACTGAATTTCCTTCCACTGCTAAAGGATACACGTGCGTGTAGCTTGGCATAGAGTGTGCTTACTTGCAACAAAGAAAAGTCCTGGCTTTTGGCAATCCTGTGTCTCCCACTGGTGGTGCCAGTGGCAGAAAGTGAACCTGGGTCCTCCTAGAGGAGCCTTGTCAAGAGTTTTCTCAGCCCCACTGTGGACCTAAGCATTTATTTTTTCTTGAAACATAACACAGGATCAATCTAACCTCTCTTCTCCCAAGCACTTGGTTGTGTCCTAACCTCCACCTCATGCCTCAGGGTAATCCCAAACCTGAAGGCAGATTTCCTACTGTGATGATCCCAAAGTGGTGCAGCCTACTCAGAGCAGCTGGCAAARCCAGACTGGTGGGCACATAGGGGATCTCTGTCCTAAGAACACTCTCTAGGCTTCATTAAGTGCTAGACCGACCCCAATCAAATCACAAGAACTTCTGGAAAAATCATATGGAAATTTTTTTGGTGTTTCGGTAATGAAATTAGCTGAAAGATAAGGAGAGAGCACATACTGGCATAGAATGTTAAAATGCAGAATATGTAATTACAGACTCACAGTTGTAATGACTCTAATGGATATCAGAGACAAGTATAAGAGGAGAATAAATTATTTCAGGGCATAAAGAATCAGTTATGGGTAATTAAGCTGCAATTATCATTACTGTGCTGCTATGATAGGTTTTTTAAAACTAATTTTTCTAAAATGGAATAATGCAAGTTGAGCATGAATTCATCTATTATTTTCCATTCAGATAAAAACATTTTTCTAGTGCTTTTCAAAATCTGCCAGTGGGATAGATCTCAGTTTTACGCCAGCGAAAACAMCAGGGAATTTTATGAAGTGATTTATTTCACGTCACACAGCTGTTCAATGGCATCATTTAAAGTCGTGTTCAGTGAGATGCATAAACTCGTGCCCATGKCCAATCATGGAAGCCAGCAATGATTCCAGGAGAATTCTTCACATCCTTAAGATGAAGGGATTTGGTACACCTAGAATCGAGAGCTCTAATTCAGTGCAAGGATGTCACAGCTTAGAGTGGCCAGCATTGTTCTTGGTTCATTCTGCAGTGCTGAGATGGCTGACCCTGGAAATCRGCTGTTAAGAAGCTGCAGTTTATGGAATTGAGAGCAGTTCTCATTGGTGTCACTTTGCTTTAAAGTGCCCTCGTGAAAGGTGTGGGGTGAGTGTGTGCTCCATGGGCAGGAGTGGTGTGGGAAGGATCAGCTCTGCTCACGAAATCAGAGCGCTGAGATGGCAGTGGCACCACAGACAATCAGGAAGGCAGAGGGACACTGTCACTGTCCTCGGGCACTGAAGGCCTTGCAGCTGGGGAGGAACTCCTTGCTGGTACTGATGTACAAACTGAGGTGGTAGAAGTGAAACCCCAAATGTGGAGAGAGGACAACTTYGGCTGGATTTTACGGTAACCTGCACAAAGGAACAAGGAGTTAATCCCAGGTTTGCTCCTACCACCACCTCTCTGGATGACCCAAGGTAGGGGGATTTGCTGAAGAATTACTTTGGGTTCCAAAAGCTGCCTGGTTGACTTCCAGCTGCTGCAGCAGAAATGTTGGGATTCCCAGAGAAGTGGGGTTGTCTCAGATACTCTGGACTTCTGGAAGAGAAGTGCATKCTTGGGTTCAGGTCAGTTTTTTAGCATGTTTGCCATGACACTAAACWCCTCATTGTTGCAGGGCTCATTGTTGCATGTGTTTTTAAAAAAGGATTTTTTAAAAAATGCTGGAAATTTGGAATATACCAGGGTCTAATGTTCCTGGCTTAATCCAAGACACCTCTTTACACAGCTCAGCATTTGTAGACTTTTCTTGAAGAGCCATATTCACTACAACAGATGATCCTCATGAGAATATTCAAAAACTCTATCCTCATTAATTAGTTGGTTGTCTTATGTATACCTTGTTATCATCTGAAGTACATGYTTTCTCTTAAATGATATCAATTTAGTATTGTTCAAAAATACTAATGAACTTCTCTACACTTCTGTTGAGGGAGAGTTAGAAGCATTTGTTTTTTATTATCCTAACTTGAAATAAAGAACAAAAAGTTGGATTTCTTTTTTTCTTTACAGAAGAGAATTTTAAAAACATTTTATTTCAGAAAATCCAAAGGAAAACATTGCAATATTTAATGAAAAATAATTCTTCATATCTAATAGCTAATACTTTGCTTGCTGTGATAACCATTAACATTATGTTTACTCTAATTTGAATTCTAAAGGTATTTTCGTGTTGTTGAACTCATTATCTTTATATGCAGTGCATTTTCAATTTTCTCATGGTCCAGCTCACAAAGTTTTTCTCCAAGGGAAATGTGTTGCATCAGGCTGCATTTACATTTTTGAAGGGCTGGGGRTATTTATAAAACCCCATGTTTTCTTCTTCCTAAAGGTGCATACCATGATCTTTATTTTCTGAAGACAGTACAAAATGCATTTCCCTACAAATTSTGCTTTGGGGATTTTAAAGAGCAATTAGTTGCATCACTGCTGGTGTGGGAGGTGGGCATGACCCCTCAAGGCACATCATGGGCAAAAGGAGCAGATCCCCTTGTGCTCCTTGTGGCACATGCACATGTGTCTGTGAATCAAACAGAGCATCATTCAGCTGACATTGTTCATGCTGTCACAGGGATTGTCTCACGATTTGGGTTCTTAACTGAAACCAGGCCAATGACTCCTGCATTTGATCTCCACTGATCTTCTGCATTTTCATCCCCTACAGAGACTCTCTGCAGCAGCGAGCAGAGTGAAGCTGTTCTCCTCTTCTTGTCCCACTTCTGTAAATAAACCTTTTACCTTCAGTTTTGTTTCTGGTCATGAAGACTGTGGTTCCCATTCCTGTTACTGAAATGGCTAAAAGGCCTCTTAAGTCTTCTTCCTATTCATTTGTGATAACAGCAGTGGGAGGAGAGAAACATGATTTCCTAAAATCTGTGAGATGTTTGCATGATGAGGCCAAGAACTCTGGAGAGCTCTGGGAGAAGGAGTGGATATGCCAGGGATTGCATGCCAGTGGAGCCTGGGTGGGATGCTGTCCACAGCTGTGCTCCACAGCTGGAGGGCACAGGGTGTGGGTGAGCTGGTGAGATTTTGCACCTGGTTCTGCACCTCTGGGCTTGCCAAGCTGGGGGAAACTCCCTTGAGCAGATCCCATGGCTGGGTGAGACCCATTTGTGAGGATCTTCTCACACCTGGCTGCATCTGCAGCAGGAGATGCACCTTTCTTCCCTCTGCCAGCAGTGCCTTCAGGCCCTGCAGGACTCCTTAACCCCTTAGAAGTTTGAGAGGCTTGTATTTTTGCAGCAGTGTAAATTCAGTCTTATTTGAAGAAGTGTTATTGCTTCTATTCCCTTCTGCTTTTATCAGCTTCTTTTTTTTTTTTTTCCTCTGCCGTTCTTCTTTCTTTCCTTCCTTCCTTCCTTCCTTCCTTCCTTCCTTCCTTCCTTCCTTCCTTCCTTCCTTCCTTCCTTCCTTCTTTTTTTTTCCTCTGCTGTTCTTCTTTCTTTCCTTCCTTCCTTAACTAGCTATCTTACTTCTGTTTCTGCCAAAAAGCTGTGTTTGYTTTGCAATTAATGAGCTGAAGCAGTGCACTGGAGATTCTTTTAGTGGATACAGCTATTGCTGCTTCTAGCAAAGACACAGCTGTGTGGTACTGGGGTTGTATTTCTGCGCTGCACTGTGGGACTGTGTGTGTATCCTGGKGCAAATATCCCAAAATGGGCAAGCACTCCTGCTTTTAATCAAACAGCAGCAGGCTAATAGCAAGCAAAGGAGTATTTTCATGAAGGGGTGAAGCTGCAAAATGTTTCCATCTCATCTGTGAAGTTTTGATACTCCGTAGATTTAATAACAGTGTGCAAGAAATGGAGACCAGAGGAATCAGCTAATGCAAATATTGTATTTGATTTTATGTGGATTGCTGAGTTTTACATGGTGGTCACTCTTCCATGGTCCAGATCCAGCTGGAGGCTGATGTTTATGTGCAGCACTGTCTTAGCAGGCACCTTGCAAATCCCAGAAGACGTTAATGCTGCAAAACAAGGAGGATCTCTCCTAGGAAACTGCAGCAGGGACATTTGCTCAGCATCACAAGTATAGACATGGTGAATGGTTTAATGGTGGATTTGGCAGTGTTAGGTTTGTTGTGGGACTCAGTGATGTCAAAGATCTTTGCCTGCCTAAAAGATTCTATGATTCTAAGAAGCTTTGAGCAAGCAGAATCGTATCTTGTTTCTAAATGTGCCATCTGTTTATAGAACACSTGTCAGCAATGCTATGATTTCACATTCAAGTTGACTATGATAACTCTGAGGCTTAACTAATGAATTTTCTAATAGCCACCTGCACTAATTTGGAAAGTRTTGTCTGTGTGACATTTCTCACAGACTCAATGCAGAGGCCTAGAAGTTCCTTTTGGATTTGAAATATGGTGCTATTAAGCAAGCTTGTTTTGCAAGTTCTAATCTCACCCTGGGAAACACCGTTCTTGTGAAGATGTGGGCCTCGGAAAAGTGCATCCAGTTTCTTTTCTGTATGATCTAGAACAAATTCATATCTCTCCGCATGGGTGCTGAGTGCTTCCTGGCACACAGGATAGCTTCTTGGAGTTTTGTGCAATGGGAGCAGATTAGGAGATGCTCAAAAATATGAAGTTTGTAGAGACAGTGGCAATAAATATTTTTTGGAAGTTGTCGTGGTCAGAGATAAAGTACKAAAGTGTCCCTGTGGGGTGAATAACATTGATACTATGCATGTAAATACTTCTAATTGTGATGCCCAAAATCTGCTTCTTTGCAATATCTTGACAACTCTGTATGTGACAAACAGGTCACCTTTTTTTKTTTCCCCTTTTGTTTGGGTGAGCACATGAAGATAGCCTGCTTCAATCCATAATCTGGAGAGTTCACATCTCAGGTGAAGAAGGTTTCATTGTTATTTCACTGTAAGARGCAGTGAATCTCACCTTGGAAAGTTTTAATGAGGGAAAGGTGTAACTATCGATTCTCAGATTCACAAGGTTTTAACTTAAGCTATAAGCCTACTATAAAAAGGCCTCCAGGAAAATTTCATTCACCCACAGTTAAAAAGCTCTTGATATTTCTCTTACGTTCCTAAAGTAGGGAGGCTTTCCCTGGAAGGACATTTAGGGTCACTGCTGAACTGTTCCTTCAATGATTATTTCAGGCAAACTCCTGGTAATGGATAGAAGGTAACAATCCYTTTGGAGYAGAAATRCAGCACATTTTTCATATAAAGTCTTAGTAGTACTGATGGAATGTAGCTATCTCTTTAAGTTTTTAAGATGCATTGTGGCAGGAAGTTGAGAGAGAGCTGAAAATCATGAAAATTCATTTGTGGCACTTTGACGTTTTCCCCTTCGTGGGGAAAATGTACGTGTCTGAGATTGAGATTGATCTGGGGGAGCCACACTGCCTGCAGAAGCTGGTAGGGAACAGCCTCTAAAAGAGACATTGGGTAAGATTGGAGACATCCTCTTAACTTCTTCTTCTTTCTGTCTCTTCAAAAAAACCCAAAACCCAAACACCAAAACCTCCAAAGGTTTTGTCTAAGTGCTATCATATGGATRTGTTAGGAACACATTTCAGTGTCTTCATCTGTTAAGAGATTGAATGTCTCACTTCACTACACTTAAAAGCTTCAGCCTACTTGAGCTGAGTTTGATTTGAGTGCCACATCCAGCTTGGACAGGCATGGTGTCTAATTTTGCTCAGGASAGCAGGCAATCTCTTGACATTTTGACTTGATTTGCTGCTCAAAGCCTTCTCCAGCACCCAAACACTCACAAGCCTTTGTGCATTCAGCAGAACAGATCAGTAGCTGGATTTCTTCCAGATTTGAAGCAGATGGTTTTTAGTCCATTTTGCTGTCATGTACCAAAGGGGTCCCTTTGAGGTACAAAATCCTGTGTTTTGTTCTCTGCTAGGTCTCTGATCTCCAGGTCTAGGAAATGGCAGCTCTGCAATTTCTTGAGTGCCGTAGAACTGCGAGTATACAATTTCACAAATTAATCTTGAGATAGTGCAAGTGTAAATGTCAGTAGCTTTTCACATAGACACATTGCACTTCTTACATTTCTTTACTTATTACAGTTTTATATTGCTTTTTTATTGCAAGAGAAATGATATTAAGCTTATTTATGATCTTTAAAAGGTACTGCAGGGAAATCAAAATGCTGTGTGAACAGATCCTGCCTAAGGGCCTAGACCCTTCCTCATTGAGCAAATACATCTGAATTCTTAAGAACTGGACTTAAGCAAACAGGTTTGGCCATGCTTGACTGAGTTGCCCCCACAGTCACCTTTGTCTTGAGCAGTGCTGGAATGGGCAGTCCTGAGACAGGATCAGATTTTTTGAGTGCCCAGGTCTGAGGCTGTTTTAGGCCAAATGCCTCAGTTTGGATCATCTCTATTTAACCTTTTTGCATAAGGATGTGTGAGTAAGTAGAGACGTGAATGGAATTGATTTTCTGCTCAAGTCTGTGATGGTCTGTTGGGACTTAAACTGATGGACTGAAACTTATTTATTTCACMATTGTTGGAAGCTAATTTTAAGAACTGATGCATTTGAGGCATATATAAAGAAAGTACGCATCCTTGAAGTGAACAGCATGTGATATGTGAAAGAAGAGGAGGGAACAAGTAGCTAAAAAAGGTAAAGTTAGCAGTGTAAGTGTCATTGGGCACAGACAGATGGATACCAGCTGTCTTTTTGGTAGATACGAAGACAGGCTGTATGAACTGAAGAGGAAGAATGTACTTTAACTGAACACTGCTAACCCTGTAGAATAAAAAAGATGAAAACTAGGTTTATTTAAAAAAAAAAAACCAAGTAGGGCCATATTCTGTGTAAAGTATGTTTTTCTTAAATATTCAGATGGGAAGATATTTCAAGTTSTTTCGTCTCCAGTGCTGCTGAAAAACCTCTGGATTCATGATACAATGAATATTTATTATGTATCACAGATGGGGAAAAGAGCTATTATTTTTGGAGCCAGACAAAAAAAAAGATCCGTGGCTTCTTTTTGTTGAAATGTTGATTCAATCTCTCGCRTAAAGAAAACTGTCAGCAGACCAAAAAAGTACAAGACCACCCATTAGAAAGCATTAATTTTGTATCACATATTTAAACTTGACAAAGTGAAGAGAACAGTCTATTAAAACAAAAAACTCCAAACCCAACCAAACCAAAAAAAACCCAACAAATAAAAAATCCAACAAGGAGACAGAAGAAGAGTGAGAGCCAGAGCTGAAAGGAGAAGGAGTGACAGACTGATGTGACAAATTGCACTGTGTCCACTGCTGCAGCTGCCTTCCCTGCTCCACTGGCATTCGTGGTGCTGTTAGACTTGCATGGATGCTCAGCCACTGATTCAATATCCACAGCCCCCAATAACCATCAGGAATCATTACAGGACAGCATGTTCCTGCAACTCCGGCTGCTGAAAAGGAGCGTTATACAGGGAAATCAGTGTGTAATTTTTGTTAAAAATTCCAACATTCTGCCTCAATACCTTGGTCTGTTGAGCAGGTCATGCTACCACCCAGCCAAGGGGACAAGAGCTCTGGGTCATATTTAGGGCAATAATGGTGTGCCTGCCTTCACATAAACTGCTGAGTTGTGGCTCTCAGTAATTTTGTGTGAAGGGCAGCGATGACTGAGGCCATCAAAGGGAATGCTTCCCACACCCAGCAAATTTGAAGAAATGTAGTTTGGAAGCATCTCATGATGTGGAACAAATTCCTTGTCAAATTTGTCGGGAGAAAATTATGCAGGTAATGTTAGTTGCAATAGATGTCCTGCAGGATGTCATAATTAGTAATTTGAGCTAGGATTCCCAAACTCCTATATCTTAGGGACTACAGAAAAATTTGAAAATATACCTCAGCAGGCCACATTAAAGTATAAGATATGAGTGATTATAGTGGTCATTTGGCTTGGTTTCTTCCAGGTCATACTTCCAGAAGCAAATTCTAAATATTCTTGGATGCTTTCCTCTCATCTCATTCCACAGCATTGCTGACTTGCTCTAGTTGAAAACTGGATCRGTTCAGCCAGGGTGAGCCTTTTGCTGTCAAGCAAGCAGCAAACACATCAAAATCAAATCCATAAAGAGGAAGCAAGATGAAGCCTGTTGATGTGTGGCAATTCTTCCGGAACAGGGCAGGCCACACGCAATGTGGGACAGCCCCCAGCGCCAGCAGATCAATGAACAGTGGCACGGAGGTGTTGCCCAAGTGACCACAGTCACGGGGTCGTGTTTCACAAGGGTGTTCTCCTATTGCTTGGGGGGCAATGGATGCTCTTGGCACAGTGACTCTGGGTATCTCTCTCACCTGGAAAATGTGAGTGAGAGTCTTCATGAGCCAGAGTGCAAAGTGTGAGGTTTGGCACGGGTTAACTGGGGGTACAAGGGCTGAGTTGTTCTCAAAGGTGAGGATGCCATCGGCACTTCCAGCTCCACACTYGTGCTGGGTTGCATGAGCAGGGCACATAACAGTACCTTTTGTTCTGCAATCGGTGTCCATAGGKTTTGTTTCACTAGTGCACATAACAGAACATTTTGTTCTGCAATCAGGGACCATGGTTTTCGTTTCACTACCTCCCACATGAGCACAGATTGTCGGTAAGTGCTGGGTGTTCTGGTCAGCCGTCAAGCGTTGCTCCTACAAGTTTTCAGGAAACTCATGCATGTTCTGTGCAGTGCCTTACAAAGCACAGGAYGTCCTGGGCCCTCTGGTATCATTCCTGCAACCCCAGTGTTCCTGCAAATGGGTCCTGYAAATCCTGACTGTTGGATGCCCTATGACAGATCACAGGGTCCTAAGAAGACCTGGAGGTRCTTTCCACTACTTTGTTTATTAGGGAGCCTTTTCCCATGCATATATGGTTTGCTTTTTTCCTGTCATCAAAAGGTCCAGAACACCTTTTGTTCTYGTCTTAGAAAGCCTTTTGCCAGCACAAGAATTAGCTATTTCCTGGGTTAGCTGCAGCGTGTACACAGGTGTATATATGCTTGCATTTTTAGGGCAGAAAAGTAAAGAGAGGGTCTTGTGATCAATGCTGAACATTGCTGAGAAACATTTTCTTATCATCAGAGCTGCTGGCTGCAATGTGGGCAGCCCTCATGGATGAACCAGGTCCATGGCTGAGAGTCCCCTCTACAGCAGGGCAAAGGTGGAGAATGATACAGTCAAGYTCTTTATGGTAACAGCAGCCTCTCCTGCGTTTGTGCCACTCTTTGCATGGTCTGTCTCCTGTGTCCTGGCCTATTTCCTCACAACCTACCTTTTACTGTGGCTGCATCATAGGTAATTTACCACTGTAGAAAATCCCCCACTGAAATATGTGATCTGGTTACAGCAGCCTGGGCATGGCTGATAAAGGCATAGGGAGGATGGAGAGGTCAGGGTTGGGAATTAGAGCAGATGGACAAGAGATGGATTAAGGGATGGACAAGARCATATTTCAGAGGGATGTCAGAACTTGGCTCGGGGTGTAGATGRATCCATTTTGCTGCAGTTGAACTTGTTCCTGTCCAGAAAGGTCTGTTTCTGAAAGGGGTTTGATTATGTGCGGAAATACCACAGGGTCTGCAAACCTGGCATGCTGTTTATGAACTGAACCCAAAACATGGATTTACCCATGGTTGATCCAAACTGAGGCTRAGCTTCTGTTCATAATTCCTCCTGTGCACCAGCTTCTGATGGAAACTCCTGTTACATAAACATAAAATTTGGCATATTAGCAGAATCCTTTCCTCAAGGTGGTGTTTCTTCATCTTCTCAGAAAGCACAGCCCTAAGGCAGAGCTCTGCCTGGCACTTTACTTCATTACAACATTACAAGGTTTTGAAAGGGTCAGTTAAGTAGAGTGTTAAAACTGCTAGCTGCCTACATTGTCAAGAAAACACTGAGAATCTCCCTTTGGCAGATTGCAGTGCCAGAAAGTTTTAGACCTTTCCTCTGTTCCACAAAGCCTTCAGAAATAAGAGTGGTTTGATGAAGATGTACAAGAAAAATAATTCTCTTCTTTTATAGTAGTTATTTGGAAAAACAAAGAAATTTTAAATTAAAATTTTAAATTTATTCTAAGACAAAGAGACAAGGGGGCTGAGCAAGGTCTGGAGGGTGCCATCCTAGTTCTGATGATTCTCTGAATGCTGAGCTGCAGGGGCCCTGCCAGATGCTGTCAGCCCCTAATAGACATGGTATCATCAGCAAACTCGTTGATGGATTTTGATCTAAAATGACACAGCACTGCTGCTACTGAAGTTTTTAATGATGCCCTATTATATAAAGTAAATACTCTTTACTGTAGCCCTTGGCTTCTCCCTATACATGTAAACATCACTAAAATGCTGTTTGCTGTGTTAATAATAAGTAAACTTTTTCAGGCTGGAGTTTTGGTGTAAAATAGACTTGAGTTACCACAAACATTTATCGGTTTATATGGAAGAGTTTTGGCCAGATTACTGTGGGTCCCCACAGAGCACAGCCAGCACCCTGTAGCTGTTCCACTTTGCATGGGGCAATGGAAAAACAGACTGCAGAGTGCAGAGAAGGAACAGAAATCCTGCAGGGCTTTCTTTTCCACCCTTCTTTTGGGGACTTTTGCAATTTGAATACAACCCTTTTCTCTCAACAGGTGGCAGTGTAAATTTCTCCATGTATGGATACGTGTATGTCTGTATTTTTTTATCTTTGTCTCGATCTATGCATTGAGAGASTTGCCAAGGGTTATGTGGCCTCTCACTGATCTCTTATCTCTAGTATTTCTCTTGGATATTTGAAATTCCAGCAAAAGGTTCTTTGACATCTGCAAGGGACATGTTATTTCGAGTCTCTCATCTCAGGTCAGCAGCAGCTTCAAGGGAGCCAGCAATGGTCAAGGTTCCAAACACTGCTGCCATATCATTATGATACCAAATGGTTAAATTTAGTTCCCCTTTCTTTGTCTTYTGTTCCTGCAGCTATGGTATCAAGCCAAGAGCCATGCCCATTATTCATAAGTGCTGCTGAAACCCTTCTCCCTGGGAATTCTATTCACAAAACTTGTACATTAATCAAAATAATCACTTGTAAAGGTCCTGGGATCTTTCAGCTTTTCACAAAGACAAGGGGAATGGCTCAGCATTTATGAACAGGCCTTAAAGTAAGGGCAGGGCTCTACTGGTCCCCAGTGAAATAAATGCCTCTGAGGTAACAGGTCTTGGAAGCTACAGCCAGGACCAGCAGGGATCTCAATTTTATTGGGAAGGAAGCTCTCAGTCCAGGAATGTTTTGAAGAAAAACCCAACCACCACTTTCTTACAAACTTTCATTACAGTTACCCAAATTTTCTTGCAAATGATAAAGCTTCCTGATTAACTAAGTCTGAATGAAAACTCTTCCAGTTTGTAATTAAGGAAAATTCGCATAGCAAAGCAATACCATTGTTAAAACCCTTTCTTTCTCTTTTCAAAATATGATTGATAACACTGGTTTAAACAAATAGCATTCAATATTGTCTTGTGTAAAATCCTCCCAAAGTCTTCAAAAAGTTGTTGAAATGAGAAGTTCCCTTTTAAGCTGGTACAGAACATTTTGTGCTGGTGAATGGCATAACTCAGGGGGCTGAAGGACTGAAATCCTCCCAAGATCAGTTTTGCTGCCCCATGTGTATTTGTACTCCTGTTATGTGGTCAGCTGTTAGAACACTCCACGTTCACAGATGGTAACTGTTTTTATTAAAACAAATGTGTTTTTTAACCTGAATAATGGTACAAAATCTGACTTACTTCAGTGCTTCACAGTGTGTGTCCACCAGCTGAACAGATAAACGAAAGATAAAAGAAAGACTCGGCCTGCCTKCTCATTATTGCAAGCAAGTATGGTCTTGCAGCATCACTTGGATGCTTCTGTATTTATTTTTTAGAGCAATGGTATTGCTGGGATTGGTTCTCTTTCTTCTGAACCAACTTGATTTCTCCTAATTCCTGCTGTTGAATACACTGATTCTTCCCCTGCATCTTTAGAAGCAGTATATGTTGCACCTAATTAGTTGTTATTCATTTRTTTGTGACCCCCTCTTTCATTATATCACAGATCCAGAGCAAATCTATCTTGCTCAATATTTTCTTAAGCAGCTTTTAATGGCAATTAGAATTCCTGAGCATTGGGACACTCCATACAGGACAAGCACAAAGGGAGAATGTCTCTGTTCCTGTACCATATGCATTTCCATGTRTTGTCCCTCACCTGAGCCCCCTCCAAATCCTTTACACATTGGAATAGTGAAGTAGGAAAGAAATACCATGGGTAATTGTATCTGCTACATGTATTTCATATGACTGCTTCTTAAAACAAGTGTCTGAACTTGTGTGTCAGAAGGACAGCAAATCAAAGATAAACGAGAAGATTTACTGCCTGCATTACATAAATGACTTCATCTTCTTGGTGAGACAAATACTGAATTCAGGAACATGTAATAAAAAATAATAGTTAATATTACCCTCCCAGTACTCCTACATAATGTATGATTTGTACCAGCTCAATTTTTCCTTTATCACAGGCCATATATTTGTCACTGTTTTTTATAGCTATGAAGTTACTTTTTACCTACTAAATTTAAGTTCAGCCAACAAAATGTAATTATGAACAAAAATCTTTGTCATCTGTTTTTCTCTTTGCCTCTGAAATCCCTCTTTGCTGGGTTGGCTACTTAAGCCAAGCACCATAACTGGTTTGGAAATCTTCTATTGTCCCTGTTGTTCTGGSTCATGTAACTCTATATTATTTCATGGTCCTCAAGTGGACACAGTTCATCCTCTGTCTGCTGTTACCATAGGCTTTTTGTAATCATTGCTGTGTCTTTAAATCCCTCAACACTTCTYACATGAAAGACCACAGAGCACATAATGTGGTTTCATACATAAAAAAGGCTGTTCGTGATTGCAGGCAAACACTGTGATTTTGGAACTGGGGAAAAAGAAAAAGCTACTCAGCATTCTCAGGTTTCCTCCTTTCYTAGCATGTCCCTAGTGCCCCTACTGACTCACTGCCTATGGTCTGAGAAGATGCCAAAGCCATGGGAAATGCCTGCTTGCTGTTCTCAGCATCACTGGCACCTCCCAGCCCTGACACGCTGAGTGACCATGTGGGTGCTGCAGCCTTGCCCAGAGCCCTTCACCCAGGCATGGAAGGTGTGTGAGCTGTAGGCTTTCTCCACCAGAGCAGTGGGGATGGCTGGTAGCTCGGGGAAGAAGCAAAAACCTCACTGAAGCTGCAGCAAGTTGGGGGTTGGTCTCTTCTCCCAGGTAACAAGTGACAACATGAGAGGAAATGGCCTAAAGTTGTACCAGAGGAGGTTTAGAATTAGATATTAGGAAAAATTTCTTCACTGAAAGGATGGASAGGCTTTGGAATATGCTGCCCAGGGAAGTGGTGAAATCACCATCCCTGGAAGTGTTTAAAAGGCACGTGGATATGGCACTTGGGGATGGGGTTTGGTGATGATCATGGCAGTGCTGCATTAATGGTTGGACAAGAYATTCTTAGAGTTTTTTTTCCAAATGGAATGGTTCTGTGGATGGCCCAGGCTAGAAAGATATGGGGGCAACAATGTTGGGGCCCTGCTATGATCCCCTTGGCATGCCTTTTCCACCCCCAGTGGAAGCCCTGGGCTCTTTTACTGTCTGATCCCTAGCCCCAACCACATCCCTGAACAAAACTCATCATATCTAGGCACCATTTGATCCATAAGAGAAGGAAGGGCAGGAAGAGATATTTTTTCACTTTTATTGTAATTTGAGAGATGCACTAGGATGCATTAATGTTTAGACTGTCACTGTTTAGTAATTTAGATTATCCCCTTCAGTTTATAGGGACAGCAACATCACTTCACCTGTTCTACTTTCAACAAACTCAGCTTTGCAACAGTCCTCCATCACTGCTCTTCCGCATAGCATCACATATCAAGTAGGCTGTGCCCAGGGATGGTTTTCTACATTAAATAAAATCCAGAAGACCCCACTTTTTTAGAAAAAAATTCTTTCTTTCAYCAGTCTATGGCTATGTCTCTGTGCACGGGCACTATGGGTCTCTCTGGACATTACGTTGTTCCTTACACCCTGATTTCTACACTGAGGGTCTCCTCCTCCCTGACCCTTCCAGCTCTTGAGAGTGTAACTATTTTTCACAGCCTGCCTGCTTTCTATTACAGTGAAAGTGTCTTTGGAAATCCCAGGAACCTGTAGTGGTGAGGCAATCTGTGACCCAGCCATTGCTGCTCTGGCCAAACCAGCACTCCCTCATGACAAAGTGGGTCCCTTGGCACATCGCCTCCTGTTTCTCCCAGTTAGTCATAYACAACTGGGGTATGTCAGCACTTACTCCTCTGGCTAAGCATGCAAATTCCTGTATTTGTGGAGTCTGTTGTTCATTGTGCTAATCCCTCTGTTTAGTCTTTCTCTTTCTGTCCGGTTACTTGGTGATTCTCAGAGCTGGAGAGCTCCTTTTCTTTTCTGTGCTCCTCAAGACCCCATCTGGGAACTGTGCACAAGGGTATTATAAATTATTAAAGCCAGGTTTGCTCCTATCAGTAACCCCAAGAACATGTGCTGGTGCAATAGTTGTGGTTTACTTTGCTTGTGCTTGCCAGACAGCTTTCAACATTCAATATTTCTTAATGCCTCGTCACCTTATTCTTATGCGAACCAGAGAAATTTTCTTCAGTTTTTAATTGCATGAAGTTTGCTTAGCCAAACTGGATAACAGAACAAATAACAAAGTCCAAGGGATTGCAGCTCTTGGGTGCCAAGCATTATCAGCCAAGCATTATCAGCCACTATAACAGGGTAAGTTCTTCCAGGAGAGACAGCAGAACGTGGGAGCTGCTGTAAGAAGCAGGCACATTAATTGTCCCTTGTAGAAATGGTGTAATCTCCATTCCATGATGCCTGAATTTCCATTTCCCATTCCATCAACTGGGGATAAAGAACAAACACACCTTGCTTTTGAAATCTCTGTTGCAAGGAACTTCCAGAACACCAGACATTTCTTGATATTTTGACGATTTCATTGGAATGTCCAAGGACAGCAAAATCCACGCAAGTGTGGCAAGGGACTSCGTGTAGCCCTGGTGTGGGAAATATCTATCTGGTGAGATGAGCAACCAGTGAGACATATGGGGAATGGTCTGCTCTTCAAGTTAGGAATTTCACAGCTATGTTCCAGCATCTTGAGCTGTATAAATGAATCATCAGYACAGCGAAACCACAGAATGACACCAGCTTCCCTAAGAAAGTTTCTCTATATATATAGCTGCTAGACTTGCACATTTCTGTTTATAAATACTCAGTGATAGCTGACCGCAAAATGGCATGGCCTTCTCAACAGACATCTCTTAAAAAAAAAAAAAATTATTGTTCTTTCATTTCTTCCTGAGTTATTCTAAACTGGACTTTGCACCTCCAGATAAATGATTTAAACTTGAGGTCTTTGTGCTGCTACATGTGATCAAGATATTTTCTGGATAAAAAGATAGCCAGGGCAAAAYTCCAGTGAAGAAAACTGTTTAAAAGTGTTGATCCTTGTTAGATATACCTGAGGACATTTTTCTATTTGAGAATTGAAGTCTCTCACTCGATTGCCCTCTTCTAAATATGTGAAGGCCAAAATTGCCACAATTCATAACCCTTTTCTTATTCCTCTTCATGAGYCTGGAAACCATAATTTGCTTATAGCTCTTACTTCCTTATACCCCATTGCAAGAGAGCCTTAATGTAGGCTGTCACACTAAAATGGATGTTATGAAAGAAAAGGGGAATCAGCACATTTGTGATTCACCAGCTATCTGGGGTTTCACAGAAGATTTATGCCATCCATGAAGAGCTTGCTAAACCACAAAATGTGAAGATTGCGATTATTTAGCTGCCATGCAGTTATTTAGCTGCTGACTATGCTGCAGTGCACCTTTTGTTACCCATGAGAATTTTTTACTTGAGCTAGAATGTGAAATAGTCATGTGAAGACACGAGTGTATGTAAGCTACCATTCGTCAGAAAACAGGAAAATTAGTCATATATTTAGCAGTAATTTCCCCTTTTTTTGGGAAATCCAAGCAGATATTTTCTCTCTRTCTGTGCCTCTGTTTCTCTCATCTTCACTCTACGGAAGGAAAGAAAGTTGAGTCTAAAACGTTGTTTGGTTTTGACACAAACCTGATTGGGCAATGAGAGACAAATTTCCGCTGTGTGTTGAGCTAAACCCTATATAAGGTCCTCACTAGGAATTTTCAGCCAGATAGCTTCTTTCTGAGAGAAGCTCATGACTGAAAGACTGCTGAAACACGGGTAAGTGAATCTGATCAAAATTTGGGAATGAAAACTTTCCCTAAACCCTCAAATGGTGCAGGGCTTACAGGGATTGTTAGTTACTAAGCCAAAGGGACAGAAAGCTATGAACAAAATAACCAAGTATTTTGTCAGGCAAAGGAGCTGAAGAGAGGGAAACTCACCTGTTACAGGGTATCCATGTGAACCATGAGGCTTGTTAGTGCCACWAGCACCTGGTTCAGGTGTARYTGAGAGAGWCYAGRGMTYCATRCCAATTCCCTGGAAACCCRTGCAGATCTAAGASTAGGGGAGATGACCCTTGGTTATGAAACTATTATTGAGCAAGAGGTTGGTTTTGTGGTGTTGTAGAGATGTCAATGAGCTGGAACTAGTTTTTGTAGTCAAGCTATCAGATGTCAGATAAGTATAGCTGTTGGAAGAGGAAGAAATTTGGATTAAAACCGTGATGTAAGTATGACCGATGGGACACACAAAAGATGCCCGAAGGTGTACACCCATGAACATGGCTGTGTTATATTGGTAGAAAAAGTTTTATTGCTTTTGATTTTSATTTAAAGTAGTTGTCCAGTCATATCCATCGTAGTTTTAAGCTAATGTTAAATGCATGCAGTTTCCATTTCTGTACAAAAAATGGAAATAGTGTAATGTATCATGTGGATATGTGTGCTGTATTGCTCATTAATTCCTTGCAAAGAGCAAAAGCTAGTGCCTCTCTCCAGCATGTTTTATATGTTTTTGCCCATGTCACATCAAGATAAAGCACAATCAATCAACTGAGTGGAGCTGAAGTGTCATGGCAGAGCAGAAGCATTCAGTGATGKGCACAGACACTGCCATGCCCATGCCAGCCCCATACAGATGACACTTATGAATGAGTGGTGATGGAGAGTTTCATTTTCAGTTAATGCCACCCCATCTGATTTTCAGGACAGGTTGTTCAGGGTTTTCCTTAACATTTATTTTTTTAGAACAGATGTTAATAGTGTCCATGCTCAAAACTTGCACACCACCAGCAAGATGGGTACATATGCCATGAGAATCAATGCTTTTTGTCCCAACAGAAACATTTGTTGGAGACTTTGAAAGCTTGGCTCTGCTTGTAGCAGGTTTTCCTGCAGCCTGATTCACACTAGCTGGCTTACTTTGCTCCTGTGGTCACCCAAGCTACTACACWACAGCTAACCTGAAGCAGCTGAACTGTGCCTCAGTCACAACCTATTGCAAAATGAGCAGAGCTAGATATTTCCACTCATAGCTGTTGCTCTGGRAAGCTGTGGGGACAGCAGCATCTTGTGGTATGCTGTTTCCAGCTCCTGGAGTGAAAGGGAAGGGCCAGAACTGATATGTGTGTGCCAAGCCAGATGTTCTGGTTCCGTGGTTCAGCCCCCATAAACTAGGGATGAAGACACCTTTCTGCTCACATCTCCCCAGGTCTGGAGTGAGGAAAATAGCAGTTAACTCTTCAGATAAAGTTCAGTATTTTCATTATATCATCTGTCTTGTAATAAACTTCCTTGCAGATTTCAAAACACCTCTCCTTCCAATTTCCTGTGGAAAAAAATGCACGGGCTCTTCTTTGTCCTGATGGCATGCACAGCAGGTGCCTCTACTTTCAGACTCCAGCAAGTCAAAACCACAGGTAAATGCATATTTGTATTTTTTTTCTTCCTTCTGTTTACCTCACCCTTTTTTTTAATGTTCCTGTCTGACAGTAATGTAATAATATCTCTGATTTRTATAGAAAACTGCCCAGATCACACCGTGTTTTTCAAACACTACTACGAACTKCATGGAGAACCTGTGGTTCTGAAATGCCCTTCCCCCAGACACAAACATTTGGATTTCTCTGCCTTGACCACTAATATCACATGGTATAAAAATGGTTCAAACTCCATGATATCAGGAAGAGATGAAGATTCAAGAATCTGGGCAGAAGGGAATGCACTCTGGTTTTTACCAGTGATGCTAGAGGACTCAGGAGTATATATCTGCACAAAAAGGTAGGTACTTAAAAGAAAGTCTACCTCACTGACAAAATGACTATGTCTAAATGCATTATCATGATTTTAAGCTCCAGTTATATTCAGAGCATTTCTGGATAAGATAATTTCCTTGTTGACCATRTTAGAGAAAAAACTGGGGAAAGTCAGGACCACGAAGTGCATTGTGTGTTTCCTATACCTGTACTGAAATCTGGATAAATTGTGGCACTTTGGCTACAGTCTCACAGGAGAACAGTGTGTGGAGAGTTAATTCTAGTGCCCTCTGAGCAGGTCAGCCCTATGGCAAGAGGGGCATGCTGCAGGCAGTGAGTTTTGCTGAGCACAAATATCCTTGTTGCACCTCAGATTTCTTATGAAATGAAATTTCCTACGCATAAGGCACAGTGGCTCTGCAGTGGCTTCCCTCTTCCCTCTTCCATGTTCCTAATCTTCACTTAGCTTTTGCATCACATTTTAAACCAGAATCTGATTGACTTGGTATTGTCAGATGGCTTCTCCTAAGACCCAGTGTGTATTTACCAGACTGGTACCAGACTTGTGGTATTGCAGTGAGTTGAGAGTTCAGMCATGGCTTTTTTCAGCCCTATTGATCATTTTTTTTTTTCTGAGTGTTTACAATCTGACAGCCCACTGCACCACATCTAAAAAGAGGCCAGGGTCTGGATTTGTTAAGGACTGAGAAAGGCAAAAATTCCGATCACCCTTAGAGCCTGAACTTCAGGAGATGTCCCAGGTGCCTGTCCCCTGCCATCTCCTGCAGCCAGCCAGCCTCTCAGTACACCCTGGCGCCTTGCTCTGGGATTTATACTGGAGAACACATCTCTGTATCTCTGCAGGTGCTTATGGAGAGCACGGTCTCCTTGCTGGCAAGGCACACCTTGTGAGTGATGCATGTCAGCAGTAGAGGAGATGGACAGACAAAACTCAAYTTGAGAAATCACGTTCAATCATATAGGATTGGCCTTCCCCCATGTCTCAGCAGTGATTTCAGTGGTGGAGCAGAAGAGAGGACACTGACAGTGAGGCCGAAACAACAAAAGATTGTAAATATTGTTCTAGAGCRGAGTGGTTGCTCAAGATATTCATTGGTATTTTTAAACCCCTTTTTCAGACTGTTCTGCCTCTCTTAATATATAACACCATGGCAGCGTTACTGAGAGGTATAGTAAAATGCTGTGAAACACATTTGAAAAACATATGCAAAAGCCAAGTAGGTAACTTCCTTGCTAACATTTTTATATGATTAATAAAGTGCAAGCAAATTGCATTTCCTTTGTAAATTATCCCACAGGGAAAAGAGCAGATTTTTTCATCAACTCCATAAATCAAAGGTAGCAGCAAACTATCAGAAATCTCTATTCTGTGGAGCAAATATTTTGGATTTGGGCATCTGGCCTGTATGTGACAGATGGCCAGAGTGCCCTGGCAGTAGTGTCAGTGTGTCTGCTTGCAGCCCACAGCTGCTCCCCTGGAAGTGGCAGCCTGGCCCCCCTGGCTTTGCTGGACCCTTCAAGGATCAGGCACTGCCCTGGATAGGGGCATCTCCAAAGCAGGCTTCCAGAGGTTGGAAAGGATGGAATGTGAGCATCTATCTCCCCCAGTTCGGTCTTCCTTGGGACTGGAGGTGATTGCCACTCAGGGCCAGAAAGAAAATATGAATATTGCAAACCTTTCAAAGCCAGAATGCCTTCTTTGCTAGACAAAATTACATATACTCACAGAAATGCCTATGGTTGTGCAATAGTAACTGCAGATGTATTTTAATACATGCTTTAAGCTTTTTATTTAATCATTAGGGTTTTCACAGTCAAAACCTCTTCTGAGGAAATGGTGGAAGGTTCATGACACACCTGCTACTGTTCAGGTGAACATGTTCCCTGTCCTCACAAAGTTAAAATCATGMTGGAACCTAAAGGGGCACAGGAAATTTTGTGTACGAAAAAGAAAAGACTGAAGGTCTGAGGCAGACACATGTCAGCATCGTGTTTAGATTGTACCAGTGATTTTCCAGCATTCCTCCTGGTATGATATCAGTCTTGGCCTCTCTTAAGGAGGAAAATGGAGCCAGGAGGAGTTTCATTTGAGGGTTTCAATTGAGTTCTTGGGTGCTCATCTGTCCCTGCTCTGTCTGCAGGAACTCTTCCTACTGYGCCGAGGTCTCCATCCACCTCACAGTCATGGAGAAAACATCTGCTCGGGAGATTGCCTATCCCCAGATCCTCTTCACGTTCACCTCTGGAAAGATCGTTTGTCCTGACTTGTGGGATTTTGCACCAAACAGGACAAGCCTGGAGCTCAAGTGGTACAAGGTAGAACTTTCATTTCCTCTGTGCATAGCCTCATCCTCACTTGGCACATAAACCTCCACTTCATGTTTCTCCTGAACATCACGTTGTTAAAGTCACGAGCACAGTGTAATATACTGCGAATTTTGGGGCAGATGTATGCATTTTGAGAAAAGTTCTCTGGGCCACATTCAGCATAGATTGAAGTGTTCTGCATGTTGTAGGYTCTCACAGGCAGTGCAACTGTTTATAAGGCCCAGCTCCAGGGTTTGCCACCTGATATGAGGCTCTACTCTTTGGCACTGTGCTTCTTTTTGTGGTCCCTCCAGTGAATCCCATAAAGTAGGACTTCCCAGGGATGCCTCCTCCATGTTCAGGTGGGGCAGCTTTCATTGATCAACTGGAATTCAGCATTTGGAAATATTGGATGAATACACAATGCTTGGAGTGTTCTCTTTCCTACCTGGCCAAAAGTTGCTTTTCAAGTAGGCAGGCCTGGTTTTGCCTCTAAGATCAAGTACAACATCGTCCACTGTTCAATTTCACACTGGAGAGCAGGGACTTTTTCTTCTTCTACTTTCACAATATTTTGGTTTAACTTTTCTTTACACTCCCACCCGTGCTCTGCCTCCTCCAGCTGCTGCCTCACCTTAGGATGTAATACACACKCTGGCTTCCTACAGCAGTGCCTGGGTTCTGATCTGTACCCCACCAGCAAAGTTCTGCTGCTCAGGATTCCCTTCAGGAGTGACACAYAGCACGCTTTATCCAAGTAAAGCACTGCCCCCCTCAATATGGTTCTTGTTACAAATGTAAGAGCTACCCTCCCTTCATGAGGAAGGAACATCTTTTCTCCTAGGAGGGTTCCATAACTGTGTATGAACAGAGCCTTAGGGATGCAGAACAGGAATTTCTAACAGTTTATGAGATATATCGGGTAAGTAACAGTTATGTGAAATCCTACAGATTACAAGTATTTGTCTTTGAAGAATGCCTGAGAATATTACTCTTATGAGATCATGTATGGAAAGTGATAACATTGTGAAAACCTCCATGGCTACTGAAATCTTGGATGATTGCTCATAAGATGACTCAGGGAAGAGCCTMTTATATCTTTTCCATCTTGCAATATGCACTTTATTGAAGAGCTGTGTACACACATTGTGGGTAGATTAAAATAGCAATTCTTCACAATGCATCCGGTAGCACGAAGCATTTTAGAGATGGATACACATTGAAAAAACTTGTCCTTTGGTGGGAAAGCAAAACTGCTCACATTTCCCAGTGATAAGTGAACTTCTAACAAAGGACAGACAGGGATAATTTGTCKGGAGTTACACAGGGTGTAACCACAGCCATTTGAGTCATAACACCAGTTTCTGTCCTTTCTCCAGGATGCTCTGCCTTTGGAAGATGACAATGAAAAATTCATCATTATGAAAGGTTCATCCTCTCTGATCATGACATCTGTGCTACCAACAGATGCTGGGTATTACACCTGCAAGATGTCATTTCCATTTGAAGGTGTGGTGTATGAAATCACCAGGACAATTCATCTGGAGACTGTTGGTAAATATAGTAACAGATGATCAGAGGGATGGAGCACCTCTCGTACAAGGAAAGACTGAGAGAATTGGGTTTATTCAGCCTGGAAGASAGAAGGATTCAGTGTGACTGATTTGTGGCCTGCCAGTAGCTGAAGGGGGCTTACAAGAAAA
Source organism: Malurus melanocephalus (assembly GCF_030028575.1). NCBI lineage: Eukaryota > Metazoa > Chordata > Aves > Passeriformes > Maluridae > Malurus > Malurus melanocephalus. Next base: position 56,040 of record NW_026623466.1, on the reverse strand, counting down.
ATGGAGAGGGACTTTTTACAAGAGCATGAAGGGACAGAACAAGGGTGAATGGCTTCAGACGGAGAGAGGGCAGGTTGAGGTTAGATATTACAATGAGATTCTTTGATGTGAGAGTGGTGAGAACCTGGCACAGGTTGTCCAGGGAAGCTGAGGATGCCTGGAAATGTTCAAGGCTGGGTTGGATTGGGATTTGAGCAACCTGATCTAGTGGAAAGTGTCCCTACCCATGGCAGGAGAGTTGGAACTAGATGGTCTTAAAAGTTCCTTCCAACCCAAACCATTCTGTGATTCCATGATTCAGTGTTTGACACATTAAAGCGCTACAGCACTTCAGAAAACCTCTCCTTTACTAATGCAACTCGTGAGAGGAGCTCATGCTCGGCCCCTCAGCCGTGCCAAGGGAAGGGTGATGTGCTTGTCCCGGCACTGATGGAGCTCGCACAGCATCCCTGGCAGGGCGGGGATCGCTCCTGCGAGTACCCCTCTTTGTTAAACCGAGTAATTTATGTCTGGGGGCAGGAGGGGGTGTGCACTGCAAAGGGCGGCAGAGTGGTTCGGAGATGAACCATTTGTGCGGGCCGAGCCGCTGTTGGCAGCGGGGGATCGCGACTCTATCGGGAGCGGTCGGCAGGGGCCGCCCGTGCCGCAAATTGCGAGCGCATCCCGGGGAGCGGGGACAGCGGGGACAGCGGGGACAGCGGGGACAGCGGGGACAGCGGGGACAGCGGGACCCTGCCATCCGCACCGCCACGGGTCTGGGGCGTGCACAGGGAACATCTCCTTTTGTCAGAGGGTTTAGCATTTCTAGTTCGGGGTCATTCTCACATTTTCTCTTGAGCTAGCACTGACTCGGTTCTCTTTCTCTGTCCAGAACAAGAGAAGAGAATTACGCCGATAATTGTGTAYCCAGCTCACAGGACAACATCAGCTGCTCTCGGTAAAGCCCAACATTATTTCTGGAAATGTTTAGTCAGAGAAAAATTAGAGCAGGTCCTCTTAATTTGTCGGCATAAATTGTTGTGTTATTGCTTTTTTGATCTTGATTATATCAGTTGAGGAGTATTTTTTTCTTCTAAATGTCCACAACAAGATATTGTCTTCCAGGTAGGAGAAGCTGCAGAACCAGTGTTGATTTTAACCCCTTACAAAGCAATAAAACCATGCTTGCACCATTAGCTCAGCTGTCCAGTTCTCACTTCACTGAGAGCTTTTCTTTTTCATATTTCCTCAGATTGGTCTGGGTTGTATGGTAGCTTCAAATGAGCCATCCAGTTACTTTGAAAGGGGACGTTTTTCATTCTTTTTTACTGATTGAACTAGGTGTTAGTTAGTTATTAAGTACCTTCAGAGGATCTCAATTTTTCTTCGAAGATTATGTGATGGCAACAAATTTCTGTTGTATTTCCTCTTCCCAGAAAAATGCCAGTTGTATTTTATATCAAACTTTTAAAATCTGGGAACTATACACACAGCTGTGTCCTACAATGATGTTAGTTTTCTCTGCCACTTTTCTTTCCATCAGTGTAGGCCTAACAGCCTTTTTTTTTTTTTTTTTTTTTTTTTTTTTTTTTTTTTTTTTTTTTTTTTTTTTTTTTTTTTTTTTTTTTTATCTGCTTCTGTGTAGTGTTTTATATTTCTTTTATCA
>NW_026623466.1:0-54379 GCF_030028575.1 Malurus melanocephalus | reverse complement strand
AAATGCATCCACAAAAGTGCGCTTCTTCTTGGTATTGGCTGGGTTCCTCTTCTCTTCCTCCTCTTCCTCCCCATCCTGACCTCGAGACTCCAGGCCCTCTGCTGGCTTCTTCCTCCTCGGCATCCTTCAATCTGAAACAGAGGGAAAGATTAAAAGCCATTTGTTTCCTTCTGATTTAGATTTCCCCTAACAGTTTTTTTTTTTTTTTTTTTTTTTTTTTTTTTTTTGTATCTGCTTCTGTGTAGTGTTTTATATTTCTTTTATCACGCCCTGCACAGTGGTTTTTCAATCTTTATTTTTTTGACAGGCTCCAAGATGACTCTCCCATGCAAAGTGTTTGTTGGGCTGAGCAGCCAYGTCCAGACTGATGTGGAATGGCTGGCAAATGACACCAGTGTTGACGTGGTTTATAAACAAAGCAGAGTTACAGAGGGACAACGACAGTAAGTCTGGCTGAAAGTGCTTTCTTGTGTTTGTTGTTTTAACCTGCAGTGCCAAGGGGCTCTCGGGGCAGCTGAATGCCAGGTAATGAAATGGGGTATGGACTGATCTGAAGGTGAGAGTTGAGAAGAAAAAAGAACAGGCAAGCAAAAAACCCCAAGGCAAACCCAGTCAGTGAAATAAATTCTTTATCTCTGGTGTTTGATTCATGGTATTTTGCAAATGAGCCAGCTTTGAGACTTAAACTTTAGGCATATTTTCATGAACARCTGAGCTGACATAAGAGCTGACTGYAGTGGAAAGCAATAAGACTTGATCCTTTCCAGTGCTCCTCTTATCTCTTTCCTTACTCCGTGTCAGCCAAGTGGCTATGTTCTCCCCCTGACATTCGCAAGGGTCTCTGAATACACTAAGACAACAGAACATGATATAGTGGTTTGATGTTTTTTGTTTTTTAAAATAACATTTTCCCCCTAAGCTTGTTCTTTTCCACATTAATGAGTTAAACTGACTCACACAGACACTTGCTGAGTGCTAGAATTGGCACCAGGGTAGCATTAAAGGCGATGCTGGTGGGAGGGAGAAACAGGATGTTCCACATCCTCTTGGCCTGATTCATTGTGTCTCCCTGTCTTGAGGAGCCTTCTTTCAGCTGCCTCATAGCTGCATGCTGCCAGGTTCTCCAGCTGCCTCATAGCTGCATGCCTCAAGGCTTTTCCCACCAGGAAAGAGGGAAGGATAGCTGCTTTCTGTACCTGTGACGTTACCTGAGTAACTCACTACACCCAGGCACACCGTTGCTTTGCAAATGTGAACTAAACCTTCTGACTGAAATCCCTTCATTAAGGACAAAGTCCAAATGTTTAATTTCTTTTTTCATGAAGCTCAGAGAGTCCACGAAGATCCCCACCTGGGGCACGGTGGCTCTGCCTGTMCTGGTGGACAGAGCCCAGAAGGTTCCCTGGCTCTGGGATGCCATTGCCTCATACTTGCTAAACTGGTCATGCACCAGCTAGCAACTTCCCAAAGAATTCCTGGCTATTGATCTGTGTTTAGCATGGGCTAGGGGCTGTTTCCAACAGAGTTTGGGCATGTGGCATCTGTATTTTGAGGGACAAAAACGTTTAACAGTCATGGATGTGAGCTGGTTTTGGCAATTTGTGGTCTCCAGTGCCAGAYAACAGCCTGGCCATGCTGCATCCAGAGGTAACCTAATAACTCAGCTGTATGCCTGAGGCTTTATGTGAGGCTTCCCCACAGCACAACTGAGGAGAATTAATTTATAATCTTGTTTATATGCATAAGAGAAAATGCATTGAACCTGTGGCCAGGATTTAGAATAGAACAGCACATGTGCTTTCTTACTTGGACTTTAAAAATGATTTTTGTTATATCTATCACTATCATTATTTCTGTTATATATTACCATGCAATTGCACAGGGACGGTGACAGTGACAGCTGAGGTTCATGCAGGGCCCACAGTGTGTGACACACCCCTGTTCTGCTGGAAGCCCTCATTATGGCAGTATGACAAAACAGCTCAAATGCCACTGGGAAAACAAATTCCCTGCAGAAATCTCTGGCAAGGAGCTCCCGGGAGGAGCACCTAAGGAATTCCATTGCTGCTGTGCAATGCAGGCTCATGATCAGATCATTAAAGAGCAGCTGAAAAAACTGCTCTGGTAATGACTAAGAAATATCATGTGACAATGTTTGACTCCAGCTAGAAAACCACTTTCAAATCGTTGGACTCCTGAAACGATCATGTTGAAATAAGCTGGAAACTTCTTGGACAGTTTCTTGTGTTGAGCTATTGGCTTTGAGCATGTGATAGACCGGAGTGCTGGTTTGGTTTTCTCAGAGACCGTTTGCTGGGTTATATTCTCTGGATATCCTCTTCCAGTAAGAGTCAGCCTCAGGTGGTCAGATAGAAGGAATTAGGTCCCTGCACAACCCAGTGAAGGGAGCTCAAAGATGTACAGAATTCCACTTGCCTTTCTTCCCTCCCTTTTCTTTATTTTTGCAAGACAAAGCCAGACATTTTTTTTAAACTCTAGACTCTGAAAAGTGCAGGATAAGTACTGCCCACTGAGACTCAAATAGCACAACTGGGCTGAAGACAGCAGGTGTCCTTGAATTCTGAGAGGCTGGTTCAGAAATGAGCCAATATCCAATTTTCTTGCAATGTGCTGTTAGAACRAACATACCAAAGAGAGAAAAGCCATCTTATTAAAAGATTTAACATTAAATTTTTCTTATTCTTCTAGAGAAATTGTAGAAAATGGTGAAAACTTCATTGAATTACCATTGATTTTTAATTCTGTTGAAGAAGTTGACTTCTACACAGACTTTACCTGCCTGGCCCAGAACAGATACGGATACCAAGTACTGCCAACAAGGGTCAAGCAGGAAGGTAGTTATTTTGTCTGTTTATTTTTGATAATTTTTATTATTGTTCTAATGCTAAATTATCATCCAAGCTGTTYATACTGTCAGAGCTAGTGTTGGGATGAATTATTGCCTGGGGAAAATCTGTTTGCCTCTTTTTCCTATAGTCTTTGATACAGCCTGTTCACAAAATACACCTTCTGTAGGTAATTTACTGACATTTTATACAGGGATAAAGATCCATCTATGCTGGTGTATCTGTTTATTGGATAAGACTCCAATTTTGATAMACTTTGTGAAATAATTGTTCCAGTGAGACTACTGGCAAACTCTCTTTGGGTGCAGCAGGGCCAAATATCCTCCAGCTCCTCAACAAGCAGAGAAAAAAAAAAGGCAGTAACAGAATAAATGATTAGAGTGTTCCTTTTCCTCATGCACAGACTGCTGCCAAAATAACAAGAAGTGTAAATTATGATGGGTGTTGTTATTTTGGCTCCCAGTGATGGGAACAGAAGAGCTAAAGTCAGAGCAATTAATGTTGCAGCATGATAAACCATTGGCCAAGAACCAGCTGTATAAACGATGTGGAGCCGTGCTAATTGTTTCTTTGCATGACATTGATGAATCACCAAAGCCTGCTCACACTTAGARAGGCACATGAACACTTTCAGTCTTCGTTATGAGTTATGACTCACTCCAACATCCTATGATGAGGGATTTGTACTCATTTTGCTGGATCATGTGCTGCCCTTGTCTTCCATGAGCTACACAGGGGTATAACTACAGAGTAGGCAATGTACATTGGAATAGTCCAAAATGATCTGGACAGTCAMTGGTGTTGGAAACAAACCAGATTTGGGAAAAAGTTCTGAGTTTTGGGTTGATTATTACTAATTTATAAGGTGCTCTGTTGGAGAGAATTATTCACACAACTTTCCGGTGGATTAGCGGTTAAGAACTCCTGCTGCACATAGAGCTTTGATTTCCTGCTTGGAATGTCTCTGCTTTTAACAAACCAATACAGAAGGCACATGGTTGCTCTGATCAGGGATTCGGAAAGTTTGGTGTATGCAAAAGATTGAGCTTTAAATTCTCACCCACTATTGTTTTCCAATTCTTCCTCCCATCTTCATGAACACATTTCCCAGAGTCCTCAATCAGCAGACCTCTTCCTTTCAAAGGTGATAAGCTCTTCTGGAAGGTTAACTTGCAGACATCTTATTTATTGTGGTTTCTCCTCTTCCTGCTTGAGCTTAGAGAACGATGTTCCTGGGAGTTTGCTGATTTTATTTTTTCCTAATATTTATTTTGTTTACTTTCCCAGCTGTTGGCCTGTCCTGGTACATTGCAATGATTCCTGTTGCACTGGGCTGTGTGATCGTGGCAGGGATATTAATGCACAAGTGCTGGAAGCGGAGAGCTGATAAAGGATATACAACACCAAAGGTTTAAAATCACTTGGCTTTCCAGCTGCCAACAGAACAAAACATCACCCTGGCTCTCTTTCACATGGSACACTGAGAGCATTTCAGACCTGATGTACTGCATTCCCAACACACTGATATACAAGAGCTCTTTCCCACTTCTCCAAGTGTTCTACGATCTGATGAAGTTAAGAATATAAGTTTGCATTTTTATGCTGCTTAGATGCAGGAAATATGGTCCTATTATTTTGCAACTAGGGTGCAATCTGTAGAATTTTGGAACACAAAATCATGCTTTGGATATGGGAGGGGGTAGGGAAAGGGAGGTGCTCTCACACTTTGTGATTCCAATAAACATACTGTTTTTTTTTTTTTTTAAAAGGAAAAGAAACCCCCTAAAATCTAAAAAAAGGAAGCTAAGGAAGCTTGCTACAGAAGGACTATTTGACACTAGAGTGAAAAAGCAGTTTTCCTGTKCAACCAGACTAAATTTATTTTACTTCAGTCTAAAAAGAGCCATTTGTTTTCCCTTCTCCAGGGCCAAGTGCAGTTGTCATAGCAACTAACTTCATATCTACGAACTTCTCCACAGAAAAACTAATTTTTGGATTACTGTTCACTTAAATAGAYTGTCTCAGAATATCCCTCCCCCAGAGATAACTCCATCTGTGTAACAGATAACTGTACACTGAAGAATTCAGTTCTGGTTTATCTACCAATGTTATAGCTGGAGATTCATAGGCAGCTGTAACATGTTGTTATCTCTGCCAAGGAAAGAGTTGGAGGGATGCTTAAGTGCTTTGAGAGTAATTTGACTAATAAAAAGTTTTATTCCTGGAAGTGATTGGAATGATTGCCAGTAATAATGTACAGCCTCACCCTTTTGTGCCTCCAACCCTTTCATGACCAGCCTGGTGCAGCTACAGATTGTCTTTAAACTGCAGTWTGCAAACTGGTTACTCATGATGCCAAACTCTGCCTCTCAGGTTAAACTAACTGGATTCTAGTCTTGACACAGATCATAAAGGAGCAATAAATAATCAGTGACCAGGTTGTACTTTGAGGGCCAGAATGAGTAAAATTACTTGGTTACTTCCTTGGAAAGATATCACTTATGTTAGCTGAGAAATTGTTACATGATATATAATGGGTATTATTTCCATCTGTATAGGAGGGAAGAGAATCTGCAGTAAAGCCTATATTATCACAGATCCATAACGGTCACCTCTTACAGACAATAAAGATAAAGCTTTTTGTTCATGTAAATAATCCCAGAGATTTTTCAGGCTCTGCAGGAAAAAACAAAAACCAGGAAAAACTTGGACTCTAAAAAAAAAAAATCAAATTGTAACACACAAGAGAAGTGAACAGCTCACATCCATCTGGGAAAGGCCATAACCTAATTCCTTTCCACCACCACATCTAGTCAGCACTGAATTTAGCCCAATAAATATGTGGAGGATTTTAAAGAGCAGGATGTGGCTTGAGTTAAGACACCTTCACTCTATTAGCAAGAACTTTCATATGTAATGAGATTTAAACAAAAGCCTCCCTTTAAATATTCTAAATGTTTGTCATGAAGATACAGGAACAGAGATTAATCTTCTGACGCAGTTTGAACCAAGGGCAACCAGAAAACACAGGACTCACTGTTTCCAAGTATAGAATATTAAAGAGGATTAGGACTACATGTATTTTATGGATAGATGGGAAAAAGGTGGATGCAAGTGTGAGAAACAGTCAATCCACTTGGATAKCCGTTCCTTGAAGAAAGAAAGCTATAGATTAATTGACCAACATTGGAAGGAACATTAAAAATGTTTTAGGAGCATYGGGAATGTTCATTATTTTCAAGCAACTGCTAGTCTGTGCCTAGAGAACAAATAAGGTTTGCCAACAAGTGTAATGTTTCAAAATGTGATTGACTCTTCCTTTCCATCTGTATCCTCCAAGAGTAGTGTGATCACATACCTGGTTGTAGGTGCAGGGTTGGATTTCATTAAGCACTGGAAAAGGAGCAGAACTTTTAGTATATGCACTACTGGTGTCATAAGAAAGTTAAATACCTCAGATCCTTCTGCAAACTAGAGAAGGAGAAAGAATATGAATGTGAGATAAAAATTAGTTATATAGAGAATTGCTGTTACATACTCAGTGGCATCTTGTATACAAAAGGAAAGTAGAGAAACAAAGGCTTGTCTTTTACGAAGTGATATTTGCCCCTCTGATTACTGGTATAATAGTATTCTGAAGGCTTTCCTCATGAGTAGATGTCTGTAGTTGAATTGCTCAGTGTAAATATTTTAGAGGTAGATTTGAACAAGTAACCTACATAATGCAAATATTTTACACTGATTTGTATCATTATACACAAGGGCAACATGGTCTACCTTGGTTTTGAAAATGTGAAAAAATGGAAACCAAATAAAACCCAAACCAAAATGCTGGTGTGTGAGTTGAGTGTGAAGGAAGGTGTGAGATATGCAATGGCTCTTTGAGGGTGGCAGCTCTTTCCCAGACCTGAAAAGAAGTACGGTATTAGGGAACATCACTTCACATGAAGGATCCAGGGCTCTGCACCACAGTGTTTCTCTTTGGAAAAACCTGTGATTAGCAAGGAGGACAAGGCCACCTCAGTCCTGGGAGTGTGTGGGTTTATAGCATTTTCCAGGGAGCTAGTCTATCCGCAAGAACTTCACACCTACTGAGAGGAAAAAACTGCTGTACCATGCYCTTGGCATGAGTTAGCATCCAGAACAGAGGCTTCTCATGCAATAGTTGTTTTCAGAAAACATGAGCTCAGATAACAATTATTTTCTTGTTTTGTTCAGTATATATGATCTTGATGTCAGCTATCTGTCTAAGTAGGCAGCATAACTAATATTTGACCAGGGCAGCAGCTAAAACCTAAACCTAGTTTGAAGAGCACCAAATAATTTGATCTGCTGGTTCCCAAACAAAACCCTTAAATAAATGTGGGAGCAAGTGAAAGCAAGGGCTGACCTGCACATAGAGTTGATCTTGGCTGATCAAGACAAGAAAGTTACATGTTTTTATTCTARTAACTGGGSAGGGAAGGCGTGCATGCAGGAGGAYRAGGACCATGTTGAAATATCATTGCCAGGAATAGTCTTTTAGGTATGAACAGTTAATGAGAGTGTTTATGGTTATTCTGTCTCAAGTCTGCAAAGCAAGAGGCCCAGCAGGGCAAAACAAAGTCAAAACTAGTTCATAAGTTTTGAAGATGAGAACTCCCTGTCCATTCAAAACCTTGCAGCTGTTAAATATAGCCKAGGGTGGGGTACCTCTCATACAGGCTTCACACAGCCAAAAGGAATATAGATGATCCAAAATAGCCTCTGACGTTTCCTCTGCGCTCAGTGCTTTCTCTCTGGTGCTTAAAACAAACGGGATGAATTGCATCTCAAGTGTCTTTTYCCCCCAGTTTAAGACAAAGTGAGATTAATCCATTCTGCATTACAGGAATGACTGGTTGTGGATGACTGGATTTTGGGTTATCACAGAAGTTACAAAAAGAAACAGTCTAAACCCTGGAGACACCTTGCCACGTAGTTGAGGCTGCTGGGTTTTCTTGGGAAGTGGCTTTAATGCTGGCATCTCCCTGTGCAGAGCAAGCACCAGCTCACACTAAATGAAAATACTCTAAAAGGGTGGGAGGCAGGCACAAAGATATATATGGTGGAATCTAGCATAAGAGGGAGGCTGAAAATGTCTGACTGTGGCTTTGGGAAAATGCTTGTGGCTCACAGACTGTGTGGTCACGAAGTGCCACAGCTATCACAGGAAGAAAAGATAGAGCTGTGGTGTATGCGTGGCTGAGGTACAGAGACCCTGCTGGGAGCAGGAGGAAATCTGCTGTGTGACAGCAGCTGAGCTGGGGGCTGCCACCCTTTCCACAGCACCCAGCCAGCTCAGCTCCATGGCAAWCAGCATCTGTGTGCTCCTTCCTGGCTCTGCTGGGCCACAGAAGACTGGAAAAAAATGGTTATACTGAAAAACTGAAAATGAAAACTAGCCTGCTTCCAGTGGACAAACTCAGGTCATTGACAAGAAAACCACTTTATATATGTATATATATATATATATATATATATATATATATATATATATATATGCATTCTACATATATATATATGCATTCTACTTTACTTTGCTCATTGCACAGGAAAATATAGTTTCTATCGCTCTGCACATTACCTAGTATACACAATGTAAAGAGCTAAATAAAGCAGCTGAAACATAACATAACACCAGACAATCTTCAAGAAGGACTTATTTTCTTGAAATTCCTCAGGCAGGAACTTAATAATAATGTGGAAGCTTCTGAAAACTCATGTATAACCAAGCTCGCTTGTTAAGAACTTGGGAAATTCATCCACTTCTGAATCTTTAACTGCAAAGTGTAGTTTGGCTGTTATAGTTGTGTGTCCCTTCTATCCATTTTAAGTTTTTACACTAGTCTAAATTGTCTCAGAACTTGACAATGACTTCAGGTATAAACATCAAACTCCTTCATAGCTTGCTGAAAAGGTCAGTACCTCAGTCCTGGTAAGAAGTGAAGGTCCTCTCTTTCTCACTGTTTTTACTGTTTTCATCTATTTCTATGTTTTGTTTATGTTTTTACTCATCTATTGAGTCGTGATACAGGAGCTTCGCTTTTATGTAKGAAAATTTCACAGAGAAGCACCTTTTGATTTCTTAGTGGATAATGAGACATTTCTGTCTCATGAGGCCTGAATGCTACTATTCATTTAAAGCTGTAGATGTCCTGTTCTGCCTTGGCTATAGAGGATTCATTTATCCATCTGCTAAGCTGTGGGATAAATGAATCATCGTGTTTGCTTGCTTTGGCTCCCAAAGGTGCTTCGTCACAAGTGCTAAGGAGGCCAAGCTATGACTGGAAGTAGCTGATCCTGTTTGTTTACTTGTAAAAAAAGGCTCTCTAGCGACTTGTGGCTTTCAAGTTGGAGACACCGCTGAACAAAGTAATTAAAGAGTGTGATTACACGTACCCTCAGAATGTTACTGCCGCTCTTTTTCTTTGCCTGGGCCTTACCATGGCTGATCTTCAGCCAGTTTAAGAACACTTCAAAGGAGAGTGTGGGAAAGCCATGGTGGTTTCTTTGCTCTCATCACCATTGCTCTGCTAGCCTGTGAATGCTGAGACTAGGGCCTCCTTATCATAGAACCATAGAATGATTAAGGTTGGAAGGGGTCATAAAGATCATCTGGTTCCAATTCCCCTGCCATGGACAGGGACACTTTCACTAGACCAGGTTGCTCAAAGCCCCATCCAACCTGGCCTTGAATGCTTTCAGGGATGGGGCATCCACAGTGCCTCACCACCCTCATGGCAAATAATTTCTTCCAGCTACCCAATCTAACCCTACACTCCTGTTTGAAGCCATTCCCCCTTGTCCTGTCCTTGTATGGCCTTGTAAAAAGTCCCTCTCCAGCTTTATTACAGGTCCCCTTCTTGGGAGTAGAGAGCTATCAGCTCAAGGAAGAAACCAGTGCCCGACCTTTGATCACAGCTGATGGGCAGTTTTTCAGATTAATCTAGGACAGTAAAATGCAGGAAGAAGCATGGTAGAGAAAGAACTGAGTTTCACATCTCCACCTGAGAGAGGCAGAACTCGATGAACAATTGCTCATTAATAACAAAGAACATAATATGATGATGATGATGATGATGATGATGATGATGATGATGATTACTACTGTCTCATCAATGGTTATTATTAGTACTATACTACCATGCTGATTTCCATTTAGGAAATAAGGATTGCATGGGAGAACATAAACACAGGTGGAAGAGTATGGGGGAATGGAGAACCTGTGAGAATAAGCAATATGAGCTTATCTTCTGCCTGGAAAAGCAATGACAGGCCATGATAAATGCCCATAAGTTCATCTGCAGGGAGAGTAAAAAGTAAGGGCATGTAATTATTTCCACTAATGAGGGAGACTGCATAATAAGAGTGGAATAAGAAATCCATAACAAGAATTAAGATGGCCTTAATCACTKCAGCAGTGTGGTCCTGAAAGAGCATCTCAGCAGGAGTAATGGTAGGAAAAGAAATTACTTCAAACCGGGAGCTGGGTAGAGCTATGAATAGGATTTGATGTGTGTGACTGCAGGGGGTCTTCCTGCAAGGCTGAATCATGTTCTCTGGCTCTGTGTTCTTTATTCCGTTGGAAAAGACTGGACAGCTGAAGATAAAGAATGCCATCCTAGAGTTTAATTACTGTGTTATTATTATTTCCTCAGTTAAATCTGCATTGCCCATATTTACAGACCTTACTGGCTTGTAAGGGCTGGAAGAGCAAAAGAATTAAACACTAAACACAATTGCTGGATATGACTTTGTAGACATGTCCAAAGCTCTAGTCTTTTAAACTCTGCCAGGAGATGCCATTTGCCCCTGGAAAATAGCKCTTAATGAGGCTTTCATGGTGGAGGGAGTGATCCAGTCTCTAAACAAAATTGTGTCATAAGAGAAAATTTAGCTCTTCAAACAGCACAAGTGCCTGTGCTATGCAAAGAGAAGGAGAAGGAAACCCTTAAATGCTACTATGTCCTTTTCCACTAATTTTCTTAAATGCTGCTTTCTGTTTGTTTATTTTACTGTTTAATGGTTGCTTCTGTGGTATTCACTTCTGGCCATGCATTGGGAGCCAAGACGGAGCAATGTCACCCCATGTGACCCAGCGAGGGTCCCAGGGCCAGCAGATCTCACAGAGACCAAGCAAGCAGCAGCAGTGATGTCTCTGCTGTGAATGYCAGGTCACTGGAGACAGGGAGCAAAGAGTGCAGTAAGGATAAGTGGCAATGGCATCCAACTTCCATCCCTGGAAGAGCGCTTTAGGGCATGGAAACCAGCTGCCAAAACATGACTGCTGGAGGCTYGTCAGAAGTGCTTTTTAGTTTATGGGATTACATTTCAGGATGATTGCTCCTGCATGATGGTTTTTTAAAAGCAGAATATTGATTTACTCAAATGCAATCCCCTTACCCCCCTTAAATCAGTAACTCAGGYTTTTCATTGTCTACCCAGTATGGGACACACTGATTGTGCAAAGGCAGTCTGACACTGTGTATATGCTGTATATGACCAACTTTGCCTTTTAGATTCAGTGCTTGTCTTATTTAGCATTTACTTTCATTCTGTTTATTTTTATTAACAGAACTAATTAAATCTTCCTTTTACAATGACTTTTAAAAGTGGATCACGAGGACTTCGATCTTGTTATTCTTTAAAACAAATTATGGCACAGTATATTGGGGAGGTTTGAGCATACCACAGCTTGTTTGCACAAGCAAAACTGATTTTGCAGAGAATATCCTTGTTCCTAGATTTCTCTAGGTTCAGTTTCAGCATTTCATTTTTTGAAGTATTTCTTTCATTTATTGTGTTTGTAGCAATGTGGATCCAAGAGGGGCAACTATACAACAAGCTTCATCAGGGMGGTGGGATGGGAGGGAGAGGAAAGAGATGAGTGTCAATGCAGCTCACCAGTGAGCAGTAGTCCTGCTGCTTCATCTCTTCCTCAGGACATCCTGCCTTGCCCTTCAGACCTGTCTAAGTTATAACAGTGGCACATCTGTACCTCTGTGGCACAGTACTCTCTCAATTTCAGGCTGTTTTCTTGGGCCAACAAAGTCCCAGACGATGTCCAGACAACCAAGTGCTCCAGGCCTGGTTATTCCTCCTGTGTGGGTGTTCAGGTGCAGTTACTCTGAGTTTAGCTCCTGGGATGTTTTCCTCAGAGCTGGGCTAGTTCAGATTGGCTCATGAGGTGGGAGCCTTTGATTCCTGGATATATATCTAACTTGAAACTGGGCATATAATTTTTTTTTTTGATGCCAACAGAAATATGTCACTAACTCATGGATGCTTGTGGTTTTATGCTGTCATTCAGCCTTTTCATGTGAGTTAAGCTCAAATGCATGAGATCAGAGGTCACAAAGTATWTGTGCATGACAATAAAAGAATGTGAGCCAAAGTATTTTTAATGGATTATTTTTAAATGCAGATGTTGATATGTTTTCTCAATCTTCTGCATTTCTCATGTCATTAAAACACTGTAAGAGTGATGACTAGGGGTTCATGTAAGCTAAATTTAGATAATGAAAATAAATGCCAGACTCCTCATGACACACAGTAAGTTGGTAAGAAGTGACTAACATGGCTGCAGCTTTTTTCACTTGGTCAGCTTTAGAGCAACTAGTTAATGTGTGCAGGTTTTGTTCAAAGAAAGGGRCAATTTTAAAGCTAGGAGAGTTAGTTTTTGTGGCATGTGATTTGTTCGGTCACCTGTTAACCTCTTGCATTCAAAAGTTGTTGACTTTGCCTAYGTTTTTATTCATAGACATAGTCCATATTCATGGACCAAACCTGACAGAAGAGCTTGGGTTTTCTAGCTTGGCATGCCATCATCCTGAGGGACATATGCTACACTCTGAAGCACTGTAGACTTTTGCAACTTATTGTTAAATATCTTTATATATTCTTTTAAATAAAATTATAATGAACCTAAGCTATTTGTTGCTCTGTCACAAGTCTCCAATAGCATTTCAGAACACCACAAAAGGTCGACTCTCCTGTACCCACTGCCTGGAACTTGTGGCTCTCCAGAATTTAAAGGCAGGGTCTCAAATGCTAATTTTCAAAGCTGTGTTTGCTCTGTGGGCTCTGTGTTCCTATACCTCACAATAAATACAAGTGCAGGATGGAGGGAAATAAAGAAAGAATGTGTCTAGTAATTCTAGTTCTTCTAATTTTCACCTAGATGAAATTTGTGAAATTTTTTTTTGTGTTTTGAGATTTTTTTTGTCAACATCATGACTGATTAACACTACTGCTGAAGAAGAAAGAAAAATTCTTAGGAATGCTTTCTTAAGGTATTCAAAACTATTGCTTATCTCCAATGTCTTTGAGTTTATCAGGGGCATTAACAACCATTAATCACTCAGTAATACATGCAGCTAATCTTGTAAATTCAGTAAATTCAAAGATTCGTTGCTGCAGCATTTGTAATAAATAATTTAATGATCCATCTGGATTGGCACAGCTTTAGCATCACCCACATATATTTGGTTTAAGTGACTTCTTATCATTCCACAGGAGCTTTGTGGCAGAGCTAAGGATAAAATCTTATTCTCAAAGAAAACATTCACATCCTTAAAAAAACAGCCTTCCCTTTTACTCCAAACCCTTCCTCATCCCTTATTAGCTTCCAGCTTTTACAGTAAGAAAGGAATACTCCCACGGACAACCTCCATGGTGCAGGCCTGATTATTTTCCATAGTTTGGGGCATCCTGTGCTCTCCAAGGTGAAAAAAAAAAATAAAGTATCTTGTATTTAAAGTCAAAGGGATGGAGGATGTAAGTTAGAGCAATAGTACTGCAGTGTATTACATGTTTGTTGTGGGTGGACACWGAAAAATACTGCTGTTCAACACTAGGGATTATGATGTTATTTCTGTTTACCTCTTGTGTGACTTCTTCCACTGATCCTGACTTTTCCACCACTGTACATGAGTCTTTGTCTTGGTCCACTTCCGACTGCATCCAGTCTCAGTCTCCACCCTGACACTTTTGCATCTCTCCTTCCTGTTTTTGGGCATGCTGTCTTTTGCAATTTGGTGATGAGAAGATAAAATATGAAATTGTGTCATACATTCTTACTCAGTTTCTCTTTACTGCTTTCTTGGCTTCAGTTGTGAAGGAAAGCTTTTCCACAAACATCAGCCAGCTGATGACTGCTTAAACTGGAAAACAGCTCCTTGGTTCCCATAGAGAGGTACTTTTCCTTCTTTGTCTGGGAGCCAGCCTACACTTTTCCTGGAAAGGCGTAAACTAATGCTGAAGGCCATTGGGTTCTTGAGCTTTTTTTCCCAGAAACTATTAAGAACTTTGCATCTCAACTTGCATCCTTCCACAGTGCATGTACAGAGTGTCTCTGCATGTACAAAGTGGAGAAATTGTTTTTGGCTTTGAAATATATTTTCTCATGCACCTCTCAAGTCAGAGATCATCTGCCTTTTTCCATTCTGACTTGCACTGGGCCATCTAGACCTACAGACTGAAACACTGCATTTTTCTTTAAATGTGAATATTGTCTCCCTGACCTTGCATTGCATCTAAGTTCTGTAAATCCTGAACCTTGCTCCATAGATCCAAGAYAACACCACCACCACCACCACCACCAGCWCCACCTCTTAATTTCTAGCATTTTCTAACCCTTCAGGTCTAATTCTATATGACTTGAAAGTTTCCTGAGTGTCTGCAGGTGGATGCTGATATATGCACAGAATAAACTAATTGTGCCTAGTTCTGTGTACTAGCATTTTTTGTTTTATGAATTCAGAGACCTATTTATTTATAGCTGTGGCTATTGATCCACTTGTACAATTTTTTTTGTATTTGAAACTCTTTAGAGTGCCTTATGCAAATTTGTTGGTCCTCGCTTACACTGAGAACTTTGCACTGAGATTGATGGTTTTGGCAGTTCTGACAGAAGCTGCCAGCTCTTCCATACTCCTTTTAATTCCATAACAAAGCCTCAGATTCCCTTCCAAATGGGTAGTAGGCTAATTGCATTCTTTTGGATCAAAGATTTTTCCAGTCTCATGCAACTTGTGGTACTGATTTACTTAACGTTATYCCTGATACACAATAACACAATTAGAGAAAATGGAAGAAATGTGAGAAATACACTTTGCGTTAGCTAATTTCCTGCCACAGGTTGTGTCAGAGAGATAAATACGTTCCACATGAGAAAAATCTTTTGAAATAAACATTAAGAAAACTGTAGTAGTCTATATCCCACTTAAAATAAAGTTTTGATGTTCCATTACTTCAAATAAAATATATTTCCTCTGAATTTATTATATATATATATATCTGTATACACGCACACAAAAAAAGGCACATGAGAGGTTTTTGACTGCACAGTTTGATTGTATATGATTCTTCTGAATTCCAGAAAAAGTATGTATTACAGTCAAGACAGAATTAAGGAGTTGCTGGTACTGGAGACCTGAACTATTCATATATCTGTTGGGAAGGAAACAGACAACGCAGRTGATTCAGCAAGTTCTGGGAATGTGCTAGCAGCAGCTTCTTATTGCACAGGCTGAGGAAGTTAACAGATAAGTGACAGTAATTATATCTGTTTGAAATTCAATTCAGACAGAGGCCAAATGGTAATAGGAGTTACAGGAGACTACAAAACAATAGTGCTCCAGATARAGGAAGGAAACTCTGAATTGAATTAAGGCAGACAGGTAGGAGGATATCTCTGGAAGACATTTCAAAGAGTATCTAAGGAACAACACATGTAGGAGACAAAAAGCTGATTAAAAACAATGTTCGTTTGCCAGGAACAAAACATGCCTTTTCAKTTCTGTTTCCTCTTTCACAGGATAACAGCTTAGTGTTGAAAAGAGAGCAGCAGTTTATTATCTCAGATTTAGTGTGGGTTTTGAGGAATGTTGTAAGTAAAGTTGGAAAATGTGATGGAGATGATGGGAATGTAAAGGTTGATGCTAAGCTAGTATACTCTGGTCATGGAGGAGTCAACAGTGGAYTTCTGTGAAAAGAGGGGTATTTCAAGGCAGGGTTGCAAATTTAGTTCTTGGAAGTGTCTTGACTTTACCAAATTTGGTCATTTAGGTTGACAATGTTGATGATGGCCAAAGGAATAGATTAATGAATCTATACTCCAAATGGCAGTAGGAAAGGGTGGAACCACTGGAGACAAACCACAAAGGTCAAAGTGGGTTTGATATGTTGGGATGATAATACGTGATGATAAATTCAAGAAAGAAAATACTGGAAAAAAAATAGTGGCATGTAGGGAATTGATTAGGCAATAGCAGTTCTGCCAAGCATATGGAAAACAAAGTCAGACAGGAACTGAATTGATCAATAATGCAAAGCAGTTGAATTGAAATACAATTTGTATTTCATGTAGTAACAAGGTTCTAGTTCATATAGCATGAGAGGTTCTTATTCTACTTCATCCTTGTCTAGCATTCAAACTTCATGGAGTTTCAAAATCACATTTTGAGGAAGATACATAATTGGAGACAATCCAGGAAGAAGATTTTTGGAAAACAAAAATTTTTGGGAAAAAATTTAAACAACTGAGTTTGTTTATATAAAAAAGACTGAGGGAACATTGGCTACATGATAACAGACTTGCAAAATGGCAGGAAGATGGCAAACAGTCATTTTCCATGTTGACTGGATTAGGACAAGAAGTAATCTCTTCAGTTTTGCATAGCAAAAGGAACATTTATGTRCTGTGCTAGGGAGACTTAGTTCTACATCAGGAAAACTCTGCAGCAAGTTTTTCTAGTTTAAGGACAGAAATAGACTGTGATGGGGGAGTTATGCACTGTTTTTGGCTGGGATGGAGTTAATTTTCTTCCTAGTAGCRAGTATAGGGCTGTGCTTTGGATTTGTGATCATAAGAGTGCTGTAAATACAGGGACACTTTAGCTATTGCTCACAGAGCATCAAGACCTCTTCTGCCTCCCATTCACACCCCAACAGTGAGGAGACTGGAGGTGCCCAAGGAGTCAGGAGGGGATGGACATAGCCAGGACAGCTGAYCCCTGCTGACCAGAGATATCCCATACCATATGACATCATACTCAATGTGTAAAACCTGGGGAAAGAGGAAGGAAGTGGTGGGCTTGTTTGGAGTGATGTCATTTGTCTTCTCAAGTCACCATTACCTGTGATTAGCCTGGTTTTCCTGGAGATTGCTGGACACCTGTCTGCCCCTGGGAAGTGGGGAATGAATTTGTTGTTCTGCTGTGCTAGCATGTTTTACCTGTTTAACTGTCTCTGTCTCAGCCCACAAGACTCTTCCAGTTTTCTTTCCCATCCCAGTGGGGTTGGGGAAGTAAGTGAGTAGCTGTGTGGGGCTAAATTTCCAGGTGGTGTTTAAACTATGACAAGGGGACTATGTAATCCTCATGAGTATGTCAAATATTCACCTGARTGTTACAGATCTACMAGCCATACWTCATGACAAAARCACAGATCAGATGCCCTTGTGACATCCTTTCTAGCTATAGCCCAGTTTTCACCTTCAAGGTCCTGTGTAAGGGTTTATGGAGTCACTCCCTCACTGCAAACAGTTTAACATTTCAGGTCAGGCTTCTGTCTGAAGTTCAAACAGCTTTATCAGAGTTYTACAGACTACGTCAGAGTCAACATTTTCTTTGTGTGCATTGAAGTAGAGAAAATTTTGTTTGGTTTTTTTTCTCCCAATAATCTATCAGACCTTTTCCTGGAGCAGGCTGGAAACATTCCTTTGTAAAAAAAACCTAAGTGAGCAAAACCCAGACTCAAGCTGCAAGCAAGACCTGAGTCCCTTCCAGCAGTCCACATTTTCTCTTTGCTTCTGTTGATGGACAGGCATGGTTTAACCTCTTGACAGAAATACCATGTCTGCATTTGGTTCTCTGAGGCTGAGTTTCATTGTTGAATGTTTGAGCTCTATATGGCATAAAATCTGAGAAGTTTTCTTTGGAAGCCTTCAGGGACATTAACGAATAGCGAGATGCAGAATTATCTTCTGTATGCTGCCTTTCTAAGTCTGTGGACACAAATACACATTTTGCATAAACACAAGTTCCATTTTAGTTCAGGTTCACAGATCAAATAACAATATTGCTCTATAATTTACTTTGTGATTTTGAATTTCGAAAAGAACCTAAGAACCTTTCTTTAACATTTTCTTTCTCTCTGAGCTTCGACCCTATGTTATTTGTTTTAACCTGGAAACACTGACGTTTCTTTATTTCACTGTTTGATTTCTGGGTGATTTACACAACAGCTATTTTGGCTGCAGGAATGCSARCGTCAGCAGCTAGTTAACAAACAKGTTGGGTTATTCACATTGACACTCACATTGATCATGTAGCCTGTGAAAGCTGCTCTAGGCTTTTCCATTGAATTAGAGTTCTGGTTGTCCTCTGGTAATTTTGTAAGCAGTCTCAAATAAGCACATTTGTATTTTCAGTAGCAGGTACTGTAAAACACTGATACACCTTGGAAGAAATTAAATTTTCACAGCCGCTGTGCAGCTGTCTAATGATTATTCACCATAAAAAATCATTGCTAATTAGATGGTTGCCTAATAAAATTAACCGTAAAGCAAATTCCTTTAAAAAAACTATTCCACTCACATTTTTTTTCCATGTTTGGTTGGTTTACAGAATTTTTACATGCCAAAGTTGAAAATCAGCTGGTAGTAACTAAAGGTATATTCTAGGGATAAAAACAATTACAATGTGATAAGGAAGAACAACTTTCCTTTGCCTTGTCTCCACCCTTTCAGGAGGGTCAAGTGATAGAGGTTGGCCTGTGGTTATGAAGCTGCAGATGGTACAAACCATGAGCTCCTGCCTGTACATCCAWCTGATCCATTGGGCTGAGGGGCTGCAAGAAGCAGTGGGTACACAGGAGATGGACCCTGAAGAAGGAGCAAACGCKCCTCCTGTCCACCCGCATTTTACCTGCACATCCTTGCTGAATGTACCATAAATGTGCCAGCTGAGAGAATGTGGCTTGGCACCTGGCCATGGTTGGCAACCATCCAAGTCAAGTTACACAGGGCTGAAATTCCTGTAAGGATTAGTCAAAGGCTGGGTGAAATTTGCAGTTACTGGCAASTGTGTGTTGTGTGATGCTGTCCTCAGCAGCAGCCATGGAAAAAATAAGGCCTGAGAGCACAGAGCAGCTTTTAATTCAGCAATGCAGATGGCAGTGCAGTGTRTTGGGGAAGATCCCAGAGTTTTCATCAAGTTTTCTCTTCAAAAAATAGAACTGTGACATATCWCTCAGAGAGGTTGTTTACTAATAATCTGGCTGAAAACTAAGTGTTCAGGGCTGAGATTAATTGGCTCTTCATTTTGTACAGCTTGCCTGTATCCCTAATTACACACAGCCGTTCTTTCAGTTCATACCTCATCTGGTGATTGATGCTGAACAAAATGTACCTGTCATTCAAACACCTACCCCCTCCCAGCACAKCTCAGAAGGATCTTGGGAAGTTCCTTTGCAGAAGCTGCATGGCTTTGAAGGTGCTGACACTGGGACATACAACCCTATACACAGTTTGGRAGTAGCTCTTAATCAAGTACCTGTGAAGACAAACTGCACTAGATGTGGTCAGGCAGGCAGAACAAAATCAGCCCTGTCCAAAGGCAAACCAGAATTTAGTGTCCATATTCTTAGTTGCATGATTTAGATTTAGGTAGTCTTGTGAGGAACAAGGAGCTGTACTCAGTGATCCTTASGGTTCCCTGCCAACTTGAGATAGTCTGTGATTCTGAAAGTTTAGACTCTTAAGCCCAAAGCTGTGATTCTGGAAAGAGTCAATGCCTGGAGGAAAGGCAGGAGACAGRTTGGCAGCAGCACAATCAGACTGTGGATACCTGTATTCATTTGATTAGCCCTTTGCCATTTTTTTTTCTTAGTACTGTCCTAGCTTCRATGACACTTCTCTTCAGATGAAGGACTCGGTGGATATATGAGCTCAGTTGATAACCTGAACACAGAAGTGAAAAGCCCATATAAGAGGTCAGGAAAAACATTCTCTGAATAAGGACTGAGAGCTGCAGCTTCCTGAAAACCAGTGGAAAYATTTTCAGCAGAAACTATGCACATTTCCAGCTAAGACTGAGATTCCCAAGGGCAGTTGTGGATTGTTATTGTGGGCTGCAGTTGGAACAAAATATAACATACTAATAATTGCAGTCAAGCAGTCTAGTCTGGCRGTTTCTCATCATTTGTGCTTTATTAGTATCCCAAGCAGAATCAGGGCTGTCTTCTGTACTTCACAGTATATGAAGCAAAAGAAAAACTGATCTGCCTTTATACAGATATGCATGAATCTGTGTATCTTCAAACTTATTTAAAACTCCATTTTTTTTTCTCAGTTTTCCATRAAAATCACCCTGTAAGCAACCAAACCTTTGTGATAACTTTAGTCAGAAGCAGATCAGGTGTGTAAGCAGAAAAAGCTGCATGGAAGACGTACATGCTTTACTGGGATACATTGCACTTTCCTGAGCAAAGAGAAGTTGTGCAATGAGCCTGGCTTTAAAAAGTGAAGTAAAAAAGCAAACAACACTTTGGGGGACAGGGGGTAGATTTTCTTTAAGAGCATCTGATTGTGATACGTGCCAACTCTTCCTTTGAATGACCATTTCGGAGAATGATAAGGGAGCCTTGCAGATGCCTTTTCCYGTAAATCCATCTGCCCAAAACTCTTGCACAAAGGGCTCAGARCAAATAGGACTCATGCTGGGAACAGCGTGCTGATGCAGTTCTTGCATAGCAGGGGTTTAAAGGTTTGTTTCAATAATTAGCACATGCAGTTGGCTCCCAGAGAGCACAGCTTGTTCCCAGTCACTGGCATAACCCAAGAATAGATGCTGCAATGAACCTGAATGGACCATRTGGGATTTTAGGGATGAGTGACACTTGAGGCATACACAGGGTAYAATCCTATTCTCGCTCAGATTAAGGACAATGCTTCCACTAAAGTCAAAGCTCCTATCCCACACACATACACACAGTGAGAATTGCCTTGTTGGCACATTTTGAGTATGAGCAAGATATGTGGCAGTATGATTGCAAAGAGCAAGACTTCACTTGACTTGTGCTCCTATAAATGTGGACTTGGCAGCTTCCCACTTTTCATTACCAACCCCTGGAATATTTAACTGTTAAGGTCCTACTACAGGAAAATTGAAACTAAGTAAGAGAATAAAAGCATTCTTCCTTAAGCACAGGGGATTGCTGCTTCAGGTAGTCTTTACCTGCCATAAAATGGGCTTGCATACTGCCAGCCAGGGCTTAGGTTTTGCTGTGGTTCATTTAATGACTGATAATTCATATTGGAAGGAGCAGGTCAGCACCCACACTTTTTTTTTTCYTTTTCTCTTTTGTATGTCACTGTCAAATGAAATAAATTAGGAAAAACTGGAGAGGGCTTTTTGGTTTTAACAGGCTCTGCAAAAGACAGAAGAAGCTGGTCTCTGCTTAAGCAGTTAGGATAATTTTTGGCTATGTGTATAGTACAATGAGTAAGTTGGTATAGTTGGATTCAAATTAAAGTTGTTCTGACTACAARTGGTTTAAAAACAGAAGAGAAACAGGAATTTACTTTATTAGACTACCTCATAAAAGAAGACAGAACGTTTTCCTTCACTGAGGGCAGAGTTTTCTTGATTAAGACTTTAGTCACTGGAAAATAYTGAGTTATTAAAACCTGAACTTATTTTAAAAGTTAATTAATTTTGGCCAAATTTATTTCCGTGAAGAACCTTTTTCTGGGACGTGGAAGAGCCAGGCTGAATTCTTTGTCCTAAAGCAGTGAAGCATGAGATTCAATCTTTCACACCCGTGCAATTTTGGCCTTTCTTCAGGAATTAGGATATTATTTAGGTTTCTGGTGAARAACTCAGGAAGATTTCATCTTCAAACCAGTGTTCTGAGAAAAGAAATATCCACTGCTTTGATCTTTAACCAAAAGGATTGTTTGTATCCTCATAAATCCTTTTGATTTTGGAGTGAGATTCCACAGGCTTTTGAACAAATTCAGATAATTCTCTGGTAGTTGCACTTCCTGTTCATGTCCAAGTTCAAGATATTATTGGAGTGTGTGGCTTGCCACAGATCTTTTTTGATTTCCTCTCAGTTTGAACTGRTAAGAAGAGCCAAGAAGAAGGAACAGAAAGAACAATGTTTTCATAACTCACTTGGCCTCTTCATTCATAGTTTGCAATATTCTTATCRTCACTGGTACAGACCAGGAAAGACTTCAGAGTGGCACAGTGTGAGAAACAGGAGATTTTTGCAACATCAAACCTGACTCTTTTGTATGAGTCAGCTGCAGAATGAATGCAATTCACATGAGAAGGGATTGTTTCTTATGTTGCTCAGTGAGCTGCAGAAATGCCGTGGAATGTGTTTTATGTCATGCTTCCTATATTACACGTAATCTCCCTTTGTCTTCTGTTTAGCAAGAATTTCCTCCATCATCTGTAGCGTAACAGGATTGATCGCCATCTGAACATCAGACAAGCTGCAAAGTTCTATCACTTCTAGCCTGGAAGCACTTCTTGAATGATAGCACCCGATTTCTACAAGGGAGAGAAGGGAGCAGCGTCCTCTTTCCCATTCACTATTGATAGAGGTACTTTAGTCTGGATTTTTTTTTTTTTTTGAGTGTTCTTAAGTAAAAAATGATGGTATTTCATACTGCCTGACTTATGCAGATTCAGGTCACTGACACTGCTGACCTACCAGGAGAAATCTCAGAGGGATCCTACTGACCTCTGTGCTGGGACTTCAAGTTTGCTGCTCTCATTTGGGTTGCTCTCAAAAAGGCAAGGTGACAGACTTTGTGCATGCTTCAGAATTACTTGRGCTACCCAAATACATCAAATACTGTAAGGGCTGTGAAAGGGCCTTATTAAATCTTCTCACAGAACTGTTTGATAAAATGAGAGATTTAAATTTAATGTAGAAAAATACAAATCCTGTGGAAAAGTGGTATTATCTGTAGCTGGAAAGACTGTAACAACAGCTGGCTCTTCGTTAGCTGTCTATGTTCAGGAAAGGCACATGGATATCACTGCAGCAAGTTCTCTGAAAGCAACAGCTCAGTGATGAGCAGCAGAGTCTCAGATGGACTCCGCGGTGTTGTTAGGAAAGGAATGGAGAATGGCACTACAGGGGTCCAGATTCAGGGTAGGATTAGGTACAYAGAATGAGTGGCTGCATTAAAGCAAGCACACCAGTGCCTTGGAGAGAGCACACAGTCCTAGCCCTCCTATCACTACAAAATACAGCACAGAGGAGGSTGTCACAGATGATTGGTGGTGTGGGATGGCTTTGCCAGAAGGCTCYTCAGTTTGGAAGAGCAGAGAGGATCCTGAGTCACGAACAGTAAATGGAGAAAGTGAGTGAGAAAAGAGGTGTTCATACTTTCTCACATWATCAGAGMGAAGGGTGCCTAGCTATTAGTGAGYAGCAGATTCAGAAAAAGCTCCAGTGTTCCTTTTTGATCATAGTATGTGGCTAGTGTTTAATGATTAATGTGCAAGTCATTTCCATGGGATGTGGAGGCAAGAAAGATAAGAAGTTTAAATAGACAGAGCTATGAAGGGAAAGTTAATTAGTAAGTACTGAATGTGGGCATGACCTTTTGCTGATGGGATGCCTGAAATGTTATTACTGGAAAATAGGAGAGTATAACAAACACAGCCAAAACTCTCATTGGCCTTGTTGAACTACTGATTTTACAAGTACCTGCAGCTGGCCACAATCTGAGACCAGAGCTTGTCTCCAGGGTTGTATGGCCYCTAAATTTGGCCTAATATGTCTGTTCTGTCACATTGGCTCTAGCAAGGGACAATTTTAAAATGCTTTTATTCTATGAACCCAGAAGTTCTTATGCAGAACAAATGTAGGGCAATGATTTCACTTTAATCAGCGGCTTCTAGAAAAAAATAAGAATTAAAATAGAAATAAGAATAAGAATTRAAATAAGAATTTTAATAGAAACTGATACAGAATCAGTAKGAGATCTATTTGTACATATGAACACAAAGCAAAGTGGGAAGGCAGTTCAGTGGAGGTGGATATGAGAGGCTTTCAAATGGACATTAACTATTAATGCCATAAGTCTGTGCCTAAGCCAGGCTCTAACTCAGTTATTTAGTGGAAAAAATAAGAGAATGCAGTTAAGACAACACAATGTGCTGCTTTCTGGTCATTAAAACATAACAGATTCTTATGTTCTGACATCTTCTGGGGCTCCTTAGGGACACTGCTTATTTAGCTTCCTGTTTGGACTTCCTAAAGGATACAAGTAGTAAATGATTAAGCATAATGAAGGTTTTATCATCCAGACAGCGCTTTCTCTTCTGTTTTGGCTGCTCCCCAAACACAGCAATATATTTTAAGAGCCCCAGAAGTGAGACATCATGCTGCCTGCGTGTTTCCATATCTGGATTGCACAGGTTTGCGCACAGAATGTTTTAATGAAAGGACTTTTGTCACAAATTTGGTCATTAATTTATTTTAAAGGACGTGCCACAGATCAGTATTATTTTCTAGAARTCGCACATTTTATGCAAGAAAGAAACAAAGAAAAGATGTGGATCTTGCTCTGCTTGTGACAAAACTACCTTTGGATTAGTTAATATTAGTCAGACATTTGACATTTTTGTGAATATTTTTAAATTGACAGGATGTCCTCTGGATCTTGGCTAGGAGCTAAACCAGAAGTGGTGGAAGACAGTAGAGTACTTCACATCACAAATTTAGGATGAGATCTGCGAGGTGTAAATACAGACATCACATTTTCTCCAGTGATTTCTCATCACTGAAGGCATTGTAACAGGAATATCCAGCTAATTGGATTAAATTAATTTTGTTAACTGTGAATGGGGAAAGGCAGATTAAACATAGTTTACTATACAGAGGTATGAGCAACTGATAAACATAAGAACAGTGAGAATTATACCAGATATACCCATGATAAGTTCTGGAGCAAAACTGCCACTTCCAAGTAATGACAGCTGCTGACCAGGTCCTTTGCTACGGTCGTCACTCCAAACAAACACATGGAAGCTGTTAAYGGGGTTTTTGTACATCCGCCCAGAGAAAACCAAATGACATGACTCAACTCATCTTTCTAAAATTGTAAGCAGCACCCTAGCAAGCAAAGGATGCAGGAGACCTATGGTATTTCAGAGACACTGGCCAGGCTGACCCATGGGTGTTACAGAAACCATGTCATTGGAAAGATCTAACATTAACTGCAATGTTTTAAATCCCAAGCTATGCACCAGATAGTCCAGAGCTGCAGGTCTTCTTCATAGCTCATACGTAAGTCACCTCTTATTTAGATTTACAATTTTATTCTCTGTTTTCCTTTTATTATAGACTCATTACTTTGCTTAAATTGTCAATATAGCTTAAYCTTGCAGCTGTGTTATTAAAATGCACAGAACAATCCCATGATATTGCCAATATAAATCTCACAAACAATTAACACCTTTTATCCTGTTGCTCAGCCTCCATCAAGTTATTCAATCTAAGGGTGAAAGTCTGAACTACTTCATACAGTATAATAATTAYAGTTTGGCCAACTACTTGAATTCTTAACTAACTAACCTTTTCAGCCTCTCTCTAGACTCAAAGGAGATGTGCTGTGTCAACCCCTTTTGTTCTGAATTTCTAGATATTTATATGGTGAATTTGAATAAAGGAAGAGTATCACTTTAGCCCTCAAAGTGAGGTTTATTTTGCATAGAAAACAGGGGATAAGGGGATACCATTTACTGGTAAGGAAGAGGATTGATAGCATAGCTGATGCCCGTAGCTGGAAACAATTCTAGGGTATGGAGAACTCAGCACTAGAGGCAAGTTAAGCTACAGGTTTCTTCATAAAACCAGTTCTATGTTTCTTCATAAAACCAGTGCAAAATGATAATGGGGAGGCAGGGGGAGGACAAACATGACTGGAAGGTAGAYTTAAAATAATTTTCAGAAATTGTGGTTTTCCCTGAAAGAGTCAGCCCACATGGTGCAGAAAACTTCAAGTGCTTACGGCTACAATGTGCTCTCAGTTGCCATGTTACACAAAACAATTTCTGTTTCAACAAAATTTTTTTTCCTGTGGCTTATGTGGTCTCATTGCTGTAATGTGATTATCTTCTAGAATGATACATTACAAAAGCTATTTGCAGGAAGAAAAGTACCCAGTTGCCTTGCTCCCTTGCAGCACAGAATGATGGTGGTGTCTGAGACACCCCATAGAGTTACCATTCCCATTTCCTTTTTCAGTTTGAGGGGACTTAAGATCACTTTATCTCTTGAAACTCAGAAAATCTTCTGTACAATCTCTCACTTGTGTTGCTTTTTTGACCTACCTGGTTAACCAAAATTCAGCATCCTGTGGGTTGTCTCTATCTGGGGGAGAGGTCGATGATGGACTCAGATATCTTTGATGTGCTTCTTGTTTTGCAAATAAAGTCTTATTTCCTYGCCACAGAGCACTTTGCATAGGAAACTTTTTACTCACAGCTCCAAATCCTCTTTATATGAGTTTTATTTGATAGTTTATGATATTTGTTCTTGGRCTATAGATTAATTGTGCCTGTGAATGGCAGTTTTAGTTTAATTATATGCTGTATATCTGCTGTATAACTTCTTAACAAGCTGCAGTTTGATGGTTTCTGTGTTTGAAAAGTTTGCAGAAAAGCAGAGCTATAGACTGGTCACAACTACTGATCACTATTTTGACCCAGCTGGCTCACAGAAAATKGCATCAAAACAGGAAAGCATCTTTTGCAAGGCTGTGGAGTGAGACTGCCATACAATGCTGTGTTGTGGAACAACAGGAACAAAAGCACAAGTGGTCATCTGGCAGTATTTTGTTTAGCAAAAGGCAGAAAACTAGAATGCCTGCAGCACTGAAACTATTCCTGGAGTCACCAGGAGCTGGCTGCAAAACAAAGAAAAGGCAGAACAAACAGGCTTGCTTTACCCAGTAGGATTTGGCATCCTARGAGCTACAGACATTTCCTGCAAGTGAAGGAGAGGGTATGGGTTGTAGGAACTGATGGCTTAGACAGCAGAGTTGACCTGAACTACTATTTTCTGTTTTTATAGGGCTGACACTGTCAGGGAGTCAGAGAAGGGATACTTACTATATGTGTTTGTCGAAGAAAATCTGCAGAGTGACCTGTAGATATAAATCTCCCCTAAGGCTGATCACTGATCTTTCTAGAGAGGCATCGTCTCCACTTTGTTACCTGCATAGCTTTAGTGGCTACTTCTGGATAGTCAGAGCTCCATATATTCTATGCCTGGTTACTTGTGTGGCAGTTCCTACATGGTGTCTGGCATATGACCACAGAGTGGAAAGCATGACTCC
Organism: Malurus melanocephalus; assembly: GCF_030028575.1. Taxonomy (NCBI): domain Eukaryota; kingdom Metazoa; phylum Chordata; class Aves; order Passeriformes; family Maluridae; genus Malurus; species Malurus melanocephalus. Next base: position 27,118 of record NW_026623466.1, on the reverse strand, counting down.
AGTGTTTACTACATTGCCTGCAAAGCTCTGCTGAGAGTCCCAGCTCCCTGCTCCAGCTCTCTATTCTGATGAACGACACAGAACTGTTAACAGAAAGCAGTCTTCTTCCTGTGTGTGTGAGTAAAATACAAGAGCTMCAAAAAGAGACAAGGCTGAGTACCGTAGCACTCTTTTCAGTAGGGCTTCYGGGTGGACAGCTGGCAGGGATCAGAGACATTGTAACCTCAGGGACATTCAGTAGGAATGGATTTGACAGCATGGGGTGTTGACAGAACATGGGGGGGATGATCTTGCAAATATATCCTGCTGGATCTGGAGGCAGAAAGGAGAGCACTTACGGCCTCCTAAATACCAAGCGCTCCTCACCATATGGAGTGGGAATGTATTTTCCTGTGTGGTTCATACTCTGCAGAACTGGATTGTGAAAGAGGATGGAAGAACTCCAAGGATGAATAAGCAGAGAACTTCAAGCACATGCTGTCCAACAGGAATTATCCAATCTGCATCCTGCACAAGTCTGGGGAAGAGAGAGACTAAAAACATGAGTTTTTAGCTGGAAGGATAGAAAAGCATGTTCAAAGGTCAACYATAAAAGATGAAAAAAAGCTGGATATAGCATTGAAACAGTTTTCCTTCACCCTCCTCTTCAGTAGGGGCTTCTGTGAGCAAAATCCACATGTGGAGGCTCTAGGGAATCCACAGGCAATCTAGAGCAACATGGGCTTCTTTTTGCTGAATGATGTTGTTAGAGGGAAAACCCTGAATGTTTGGATGAAATGTTTGGMGATCAGATGAAGAACTAAATGCACTTCAGATATGACAAAAATTATATGGAATGTTGCAAATGAAAAGTGAAGCACCCCATGGAATTGTCTGCTACTTTTCAATGGGTTTTTAATGGAGTTTTGTGAGTTCTTCAGTTTACATGGATTCATGGGAGTGGGGGTGAAGATACAAGCCCTACAAATCCTGAAGTGGCAGCACGCTCTGTATTTCCACTTCTCGAGATTACTGTTTTAGATAACTGGATGCCAGAATACTGCCTGCCTGCCCGTACTCTCTCCCTCTCTCCCCTGTGTAACCAAAGAGAGTCTAGTCATCACTTCAAGTTATTTTTAACATTCAGTAGGAAAACTCCTAAATWAGTTGAAAGACGGTGTCACAGGAAATGGAATAAATGGGTGTTGYGGTTTAACCCCAGTCAGCAGTTGAGTGCCACACAGCCAATTGCTTGCTCCTCCACTCTGCCCCCAGAGGGATGTGGAAGAGAACTGGAAAAAAGTAAAAACCTGTGGGCTGATATATCAACAGTTTAATAATTAAAGCAGATAATAATAATGGTGATGATGATAGTAGTACTGAAAAGAAGAGATATAATAATACTATACTACTACTACGAATATAATAATACTAATATAATACTAATACTTCTAATGATGATGATAAAAAATAACAAAACTGAAAAGAAGAGGGAGATAAACTCCAAGATGCACAAGTGACACACAATTAAATTGCTCATCACTTGCTAACCAATTCCCAGCCCCTCCCAGCCAATCCCCACCAGTTTACATACTACGCATGACATTCTGTGCATGGAAAATCCCTTTGGCTGGTTTGGGTCAGATGTCCTGGCCATGGGCCTCCCAGCTTTTGGTGTCCCCTGCTTACTGGAGGAGCTGGAGACAGTGGAAAGTCCTTGAATTAGGACTTTCCTTTTTAAGGTTAAGATGTTTTTACATGAATACTCAACAAGCCTTCATGGTGATGCACTGCAGGCAATGAACTGAAGTCACATTTCAAGTATGGTATATAACATTAATCCAAATTAAAAGGATGAGAGGTGAAAACAGTGCAAAATATAGAAAAAAAATTAAATTTACAACAATTAGGCTCTGTTTATAACCAACAGGATATTGATTGCTTAAACTGAAAAAAACCCCACCTTGTTGTGATGAATGTCTTAAAWTGTTTAGATTTCTTCTTAAATACATTGTCACWGAGGCRTTACCACCRTTTCTAATCGGCCCAGCCTTGGCCATGAGCACATCCATCTGTGCCAGGGACTGGCTCTGCTGGATGTGGTGGAAGTTTCTAGTAGCTTCTCACAGAAGCTTCTCTGTGGCCCCCCTGCTAYCAAAAACCAGGCCATGCAAATAMTACCCTTAGCCARTCCAGGTGRGATCAATTCTGTCAGGTTTTGGCTGTCACTGCACAGCAGAGATTTTTGCTCAGCTTCATAAGATGTATATACACGTAGCTGCTAGGAGGTGCAAATATGCTCACCTAGATGAGGGATTTCYCAGGAAGCCCCTGTTTTCATAACAGGGCTGAAGCAGATTATAGGGAAGAGTGAGGGGAGATGCACTGCAAAGGAACATCAACCTGGGAGTCACTTGGGGATGCCTACAACACCCCACATTAGGACAGAGATACACAGCATGAGAAAACAAGCAGCACTGAGCCACTTGCCCAATTCTGAAGCTGCAAGAGAACTAAAAAAATACCTTTAAGGGATGCAAATGTTGTGAGAATTAAGGAAATATTTAGGCATGCTGACAATTTTTTAGGCAGCTAAGGAATTGCTCTCAAGTGGAATGCTATTGTTCTAATCTAAAAATATGCAGAACTTGACAACATAGGAAGATGGTTTGGCAGCATCTTCTCCTCTTCCCTGACACTCATGGAAGATGAAGACAAAACAGGAATCTCCACCACGTCCCTTCATTGTTATATATTTTTCMAATTGCCTGGAAATGAGGGAGAGAGGTGCAAAGAGGTAGAGCCAACTCCATCTCCAGAAACGTCAAAACAATCTTAGCTGCTCATAATTTGATACACTCATAGARTGAAAATGACAGTTTCCAGCTTCTAATGGACTTGTAAGTATTTCTAAGTTATGCATGGGTTTATAAACTCCATGGCATGAAAGAGAGAGGAAAAGGATTAGGTGGGGAAGGAAAAGGATGTGTAAGGGTTGGGATGATGATAATCACTTCAGGCAAAAGTTTCAAGGTTTAGCCACAACTATTGAATATTGGCAATRTCATCGCATGATTTAAGTAGTGCCTATAATGGCCTGGACAAAATCCCTCCCTGTTGAACAGCTGCATTTCATATTATATAAAAATGGTGAATGATCTCATTTAATTGGCAAAAACTATTGTCTAATGTGATTTTATGTAATTCTGGAAAGAAATTCTAGATTAAAATGTCTGCCTAGCTTATGTTTCAATTATGGAACTTTGACCTTAAGCTCTCTGCTAGACAAAGGAAGAACTTTTGAATCTTTTTCAGCAGACCTTTGCTGTCCTCCTGAGTTCAGACTAAATGAGGCCATCCTTCATGCATTTTCTTGTRAAATTAAGGTAAGAGACCATTTGTATTTGAAGCTGGACCAGCTATTTATTCAACACTGACCTACTCAAAATGAACAATGAATCTGATCWGTAAGACTTCACAAAGCATTTCACCTAGCAAAACCAGGCAATTATTTTTAGTAAAGACAAAAGTGTCTTCAACAGAAAGTATAACCAARCATCAAAGAATCACAGCCATGTTGTTAAGACAGGTAAACTATTGATTATATTTAAGACTGTGATTTAAAAAGCCCCTGCTACCTAAATCAGGACATTTTCCATCACTAATTGGGTCAGAAAACCACAAAGGCACATGCCTCACTTCCTTTTCAAGCATGACCTTTGGTGGCTTCTCAGAAAAATGCAACTTTATGGCAAATATTTTGAAACACTTCAAAATCATCATCAATGTTCCTTCTGTAGTCATCACTTTCCTTCTCTTCAGCTTTTTTCCACTTCACCCCCCCTTTCATTTTTATAATCCTAAAATAAAATTCCATTTTTTCATCTTTCATATGTTCAGCTACTTTTAATGAAATTCTAAATATTTTGGCTTTTTTTTTTTAAATAATGATACCTTTTGCTGTAACTTCTTTAAACAATTTTTTTGTTTCTGTTGATTCTTTCTTATTTCTCTTCTATGTTTCATATTGCTTCTCTGATAAAACTATGCACACATTGCAATTTCTCCACTCATATCCTCAATTATTTWTAAGTTCAAATACTTATTTCCCCTCTTCTTTTTTACATCAGGTTTGCTTTCCCATTCTTCTTCTCTGATTTGTTTAATCCACCTTTCTTCCATCATTATGAGAAATTAGGAACTTTGAAGCTAAAATACCATAAAATATTCACTGTTATTAGCTCAATTGTGAAATGTATTTGAGAAATTTGGTGAGATGATGTCAGATGTTGAATGTCAAATTGCTGTTTTTTTATGGAAAATGGAAAATTTCCCAATACAGTGTTCAAGAGAGTATTTTGAGGTTCAGCAACTTACAGTTCTGAAGATTTCAGCCTTACTGAACATGCTCCATTGCTTTGTGGCTCTTAGTGCTGAAAGACAGAACAAGTCWGCAGAGAAATAGGATTCTCCAGTCTGTGAAGACARATGGACATCTCCTGTATTTACTRCATGAYAATCAAGCTGAACATTACTACTAASAGAAGGAAACCTCTCCTGGTCTGTCTGTGCTAATCCCACAGCTGGAAAGTGGTTAACAGGAATGATTCTCCCTGAGTGCACAGGGGACTACACATGGGCCGGAGGGAAAGGAGTGGAAGAAAGAAGTACATGGTGAATCTCAAAAAAGAGGTTGAGGGGTGTGGCTGCACAGTAAGAGAACAGGAGTGGACTGAACGTGGAGGCTAAGACTGAGAACTAACACCCATTAAAGATGGATTYGGAGCAAGTGGTTCATATTCTAGTGAGCAGTTCGAAGGAAACAGAAAACAGCAAAAGTGGGTAAGAAAGAGAACCTGATAAAGAGAAGCATTTTTTGAAAGAGGTGAAGATTGTCTGGATAGGGAGACTGGTATCAGCCACTTTTGTAGGAAGAAAGAAACAACATGGGAGAGTTAGATGGGAATCAGACGAGAGTTAGGTGGCAATACAGGGATTGGGAGACAAATAAATGTGTAGAAACTAGAGAAGAGGAAATTGTGAACAGATGAGAATACGGGGAGGGTGTGGTGAAGGTATTGTTTGAAGGAGAAGGTGAGTGAAGAGACTGGGAATGAYAGCCACTGGGGAGCAGCTCATGGACAGCTGTACTGTGGGAGACTCCAGAAACAGGGAGACTGGAGATACCTGCTTTGGAGGAGGAGGGAATGAGACTACTCATGAAAGAAGATTATGATTAATGTTAGAAGTCAAAGAAAACAGAGACTGYGATAAGAAACTCCATCTCACAAGGCTAAGAAAGTAGGCAAAAATGTGTCAGGTCAATCTCATGTAGGTAGAGGTAAGGTAATACATACAGATACAAATAATCTAGCCCATGTCTATACAATTCTGAACTGGCACTTAAGAGTTCAATAAAGAAATGGTGGACTAATGTGCTGAAYGCATATTTTTGCTATTTATAGCTGAGGACAACACTGAAAAAAAAGGCACGCCATAAACCTCCCAGTAAAACTTACTTATTTAATGTCTCTTAGCAGCAAGAAACTTATTATCAACTAAACAATTAAAATTATGAAAGGCCAAGCAAAGATGACACATGTGAAACTGACAAACTTCCATCCCTTCAGAATGGGRTATGCTCGAGAAATATGACTTTAGGAATGAAAAGCAGCATCTGCCCAAGGGTACCAGCTGTGACGTGGGTCACATTCATATTGCATTTGTGGACCCAGAGTTGAACATAGCTGTGAACTAACTTGTATCAATTGTAGACAACTGGGAAATTAGCATCCTGTTTGAAGCAGATTGACAAATACTATCAAATACCTGAAAATGTTGAACTGAAAAAAAATGGATCAAATTAAATCACCTCTTTAACAAAAATAAAATTTGCAACATCTTTAAATGCTGATGATACTTTCATTGTTTATGACCATGATAGTTCTTCCTTTATTGAATGTTACAGGGAGAGGCAGGAAGCCTGGCAAACCACAGAGGACTAAACACAGTGTGCTGGCACCTTTTGAGTAATGTTCCAGTTGCAGTCTAAACTGTCTTAGTTCTGCACTGATTGCCACTGAGCCCTATATTTGATGTAACAGACTTGATTGCCTTTGTGTAACCCCACTTGGGGCTGAAAACCTCTTGAATAAGAAATTCAGGGAGTGTTCTAGTGACTTCCCTGAGAAATTATACTTACAGTGAGGAGCTCTTTTCCCTGCAGCTGTAGTCTGCTTTTTTTTAGGTTTCAGAAAAATACGTATAACCAATAAAATGGTGGGTTTAGTTTARTTTTCCTAAGAACGCTTTTCATACACAGTTTTTCATTGCCATTGCARTGAAAACATACAGAAAAGTACATTAATATTTCATATGCAACTGATTTGTTAATGGTGTGTTTGGCCAGTTTTGGTATGTTATAACTGGCTAGCACAAGACTTCAGAYGGGAAGTTACAATACCAATAATAATTAATACATAGCATGAATGGGGTTGATTTAAACTCTGCAAGTCTCTGAGTCACCTCTTTTTAATATTAAATTWATTTTTATTTTTAATGTTAAATTTATCCCTTTGGACAGAGATTTTGTATGCTACATGATCATCTAAGTTTATTTTTAAAAAAGGAGAATTGCCCAAATCCATTCAGAAATTTCTAAAATTATGTTTAAAAAGAAAAACAGTGTGTCTATATGCTTTAAAACCATGAACAGGAACAGACTCAGGAATGTGTATCCTGCACTGTTCTGAAGTGTTGTGTGGATTTGGCCAGCTTGTAAGTTATTGCATATTTCATCTCACACATGCTCACATTTGCTGAGATTTACCAGCTAAATCCTTTGAGTACTTTTCTTTTAGGAWATTATATCTGATTCCTCTCTATGCTTTGGTAGCTTGCTTTCTGTGCCATGACAGAAGAATCACTGTTATTGCAACATCCTCTCCATAAATTATTGATGCCATCCCTTTACAGAAAACTCAGAAAATTCTGGGTCCTAATTTCTGTAGCTACCAGTGCAATGAAGGTGAGAAGACAGCCTATGACTGCTTTGGCCAAGGTCAGCTGGGGCCTCAGGATAATWTGTCCCCCAAGTTCTGGCACCTCTGAAAGCTTCCCTAAACAGTAGCTCCTTCATAGTATTCTATCAATGCCACCATACAACTCTGCTTTGCTTATACTGTKTCTTTCCCCTTCTCTACTCTGGCTTTCCCAATGATTGCATCTCTGAGGTTAATGGTTGGGATGGACAGCAAAGGTTAGGGGAGGTCCAGGGAGGAACCTACCAGGCACAGAACCTCCTGGTAGGGCAGGGGACCCTCTCTGACTGGGGCACAGCCTGCTAACCATGCTCCTTCCCCTCCCCACCAGTTGCATTTGAGCACCGATAAACAGTTTCGGGGGCATAAAAGTACAGCAGATTTGTAAAGTTTTCAGCAAACTGAAACATGTCCCTGAAAAGCTCCTCTTAAACAGAGCAAACAAGCTTTGAGAAGCTTCTGCTAAGTAAAAGAACAGGGGAAAACACAATTTTTGCAACTTGTTGAATCTGCGCATCTGACTTTCTAAAAAGGGAGATAAAGTCTGTTCTATAATAAGAGCTATCTCAAAGACAGGGCATCTAAAATACAGATTTGGCTTCTTTCCTTTAGCTCTGTTCTTTCTCTTGCAGTCCTTCCTATCCTTGGCCTTGTTTGCTCCTCCACCCAAGTATGCTATCATCCTGCAACAGTTCCCTGCAATTCTTCTGAGCAACACAGCACCAACAATGCGCAGATGAAGGGTGGGAAAATAAAGAGAGCACTTACAGTTGAATCATATGAACAAAAATTGCTGGTTCCAGTTTGTCTGCATATAATGTGAAATTACACTCTTGGTGTCTGTTTGTTTAAGAAAAAAAAACCCCAACAATGTGCTGGGCTGTGACTCCTCTTCCCCTCTCAGGCTGAAGCTCAAGAAACCGAAGTCAGGAAGATGTGGAGTTCACTCATCAACCCCTGGCATAAGGGAGGCAGTAAGGGAGGGTGGGAGCGTTCAAAACTCAGGACTGCTGCTCCCATTTGCTCCAGGGATGGAAGAGATGCTTCCTTGTACAGTATCACCTTCCCTGTTCTGCAAAGAGTGGGCACTCTGACCTGGAGAAGCTACTCGGGATGTGTCGGGGAAATTTCTCATTGCAGTAAGCTGAACATTTTAGTGCATTTCAAAAAAGGACTGAGAAAGCACAGMTGCTTTGTCCATTTAATTCACTTTCAGATTCCATGCTTAGCACTCATGAGAAGTTTATATTGCCRGTTTAATAGCTTGCACTACCATCAGCTCGAACTACAAGTGTKACTCCAGTTAAATGCTAGTCCCTGATCCAGGTTTCTGCCTTCTCTTACATCAGGTGCTTTGGTCAAGCTATCACTCTCTCAGACAGTGATTGAGTACCAGTTTTAGGGAATGCCCCAAAGGAGAAAGCTTTGATGTGACCAGCATATTCTGTTAAACTGAGTATGTTGCTCAATCTCACAGGCATCRACCTTTGTCACCTCAGTGTGACTGCTTTGAGCTGGAGAAACGTCAAGGCTGTTGTAAGCAGTGGTGAATGAGGTGGCTCTGAATTCATTACAGAGTATTGCAAAAAGCAAAATCAGCAAAAGTGGATTTCATAAAAGCAGTAAAAGATAGCAAKCATTGGGGCATGAAAGAAAGCAGCCAGTTGACTGGAAGTTACGAGGTTATTGTCACGAGCTTCCTTTGCAAAAGGATAGACAAGAAGCCTCCAAACAAATCCACATCAATAGCAATCTCCTTTTTATTGCTTTGAATCCTATAAATAAGGTGAGGACTTCTCAAACAATATTTGCTCCCACTTGGTCCTCCTGATTATTTAACAGCTTTTTGATACTTCCTGTAGACAAATAATAACACCCTGGCCCCCAAAACCAGAGAGTTCCGTTGAAATGAACAAAAATTGAAAGAATGACACCTTTCTCTCCCTCTAGCTACACCCATAAACAGTGGTTAACCTCTGAGTCAAAGCTGTGGCTGCTGCTCATGCTACTCCACCCCTCCRCCACAGCAGCATCATGACAGTTGAATGACAGATTTGAACTAGGATTCCAGTTCAAATATTTGTCACAAACATGTTCTAAAAAGTCTTGGTTGCTCATTTGCAGGAAATAATGAAGAAACCTTTTTCTGTTTGCAAGCACAGCCTTACCATACGTTGTAATGATATTTCACAGCACTTCACTTTTCTTAATCTTGCTTTTAGATGYGGCCTTAGCAATCTGACCCACCTGCCTTTCTTCCTGCTAATACATACCATCTTCTTGCCATTTACTCAGCATGACAATACCATATTTTTTTAGAAGGCTGTCTCTAACTGTCYTTGTAGGTCCTGCTCAAATTTTCGTCTTCTTTATACAAGTCTGATCTGATAAGCTTTGAAGGTCTAAGACAAAGGTTGCAACAGTAATATGTCCTGTAAAATTAAAATTATCAAAATTATAAATTAGGAGATTTATCTCAGAATAGAGGGTTTGAAACACACTGCATTGTCTCCCTTGGGCAACAGTAGCAAGAGTCCTCATTTATTGTTATTGCCAACTTTGTTTTCTCATATAAATTTCTTGGTAATATCCTCTAATTTTACATGTATTCCATACTCTTTAGGGCAAAAGTGTACATTACAGCTGTTTGTGCACTGTGTTGCATAATGGGACAAGACACGGGATGCAATATTATAAAAAGGAAGACTATAAGTAATACATATAATGCTAAAGCTCAGTTGAAAAGGCAAGAGACACAAGAATCAGAAAGCTGCATAATTAAGAGAAGTCCAGCACTTGAATCACTGTTATTTTCTACAGCATTCATTTAATCTCTACACTTTGCAGCAGAAAGTTCTGGGTGCTTCAGAGAAAGCACTCTTCAGAAAAAGTTTCTTTACTAGGGTGCTGGGAGGAAGGAAGGCTTCAACCTTCCTGTACTATCATCCTCTATTTTGCCTTGACATCTCAAGTAAAAAAGGCTTCAGTTGCAGTGGAGAMAAGTCAAATTATTTAAATGATTTTCACCTGTTGTCACTATGAAATAATTGAATGCAGGATGCATATGGGAGGTATGTTCACTTTTGTTTCTAAAACTTGTACCATACAGAAACCTGCTACTTTCCTTGGGGCATGAAGTAACTTGATAAACCATTAAAGATGATGGAAAGAGTTGAATCTAAAACATATTCTCAAGTTTAATCTTAACCCTCTAAGTTCACCAGCATTAAACATTACACTGGTTAGTTGTTCTAGTTTTGCCTAGTCCCAGTTTAGGCTGTTAATTCCTGATAAGACACAGCCTAAACTCCTTAGTCTTTGAGAAGACATAGCCTTGCACAATTGGCTTGTCTCTTAGAGCAAGGCTGATTTCAGCCAGGCCCACTTGTTCGTGATGCCTGAACAAAAGCACCCTTTGCCCAGGTAGAGTGGGGGATCCCTGGATCCCCCCACTCCACACCTTGCACCTTTTGCCTTTGTGTACTCCTCTCTCTTCCACTTCACCACACAGCAGAATAGAAGTTCTGACCAGTGAGGCACCTGACTGCAGTTCCCACAAAGACAATCCAGTAAAACAACCAACAAAGAAACGTATCTCCTTAGTCACAGCTCCAAGACATCCCTGATAATCTCAGATCCTGATAAACTCAGTCTGAATTTACTTGATGGTGAGCAGTCAGCARAACAAAGAATGCCTAATGGGTGCAAGACAAAGAAACTGACCCTCCAAGAAAACAGAAAACAGTTACAACTGTTCTAGGAGCTGATGTCCCACACATAGATACTTATGCCGCCAAGGTATAAAAAGTAACTTGCTGCCTACCCAAAATGAGCCTCTCTGCAGGAGTTATTATGCAAATGATCTCCCAGACAGACCACAGCCGATTCCAGACTCCATGATGTGGATCGTCATTAAAGTAAAACTTCCTCTCCACTGTCGATTAGAGCCACTCTTGGGAGCGGTTTGGTGAGTGTCATACCAGTAGCATTTGCTATGGTATGGTATGGTATAAACATAATATGTTTATAGTCATGCACATAGGTAAAAATTTTAAAATATGTGCTTGTTTCACTCATTGGAATTCTGCAATAGCTTCTACTATATCTATATTTGCTTTACTCTGGCAATATATATACTTTTTTTCATAGTAGCAATTTTGCAGTGATTTCTAGCATATATKTATATTTGTTTTTACTAATAGTGCTTTTGTGGTAATTTGTAAGAAAGAAATTCACAGAACCCCTGACCTCTGTGTCCTTGCATACTGCGGAATCCTGAGAACCCTAAGGTCACCGTCATTGCCCACCTGTGAGTCAGGTAACCCCCCACAGGCTGTGACCATGTCTGCTACACTGCCCATCTCTGCAGGCACTCACATGGAATCTAGAGAAAAGACAAAGGACAAAACGAGCACATGGAAATACAGAGAAGGAAAGTACTTGAATTCAAAGAATTTCAAAATCAACTTCATTTATTTTGGAATGTAGCAGTTTACTGTGCCATCTGCAGCTGTATTTGCTGTGGGAGGAGACCTGGCTTTGATTACCAAAAACCAGGCAAAATATTAATCCATACTTAATAACTCAATAAACAGAGCACCAGTATTTTGCCATAACTTTCGTATCACAAGTCAGTTGCTAACTCTGTTAGGCAAGGATCATGGGAACAAAGGTGAATGGCTGGACAAAAGCATACACACAAGATTCTTTCCATTACTCCCATAGCAAGATAGTCCTTGAGTGACTGCCAACAGGAAAAATGAAGAAATTCTAATGAAATTCAGCAGAAAGGCTCCTGTGGCTCTTGAAAATAATGGTATTGGAGTTTGTTTGCCTGTTCTTTAATTTTTTCTTTTTCTTGCTTCCCYCTCCCAATCTTCAAATGCCAATTTATAGCTATGGTCCAATTGTGTTTTATAGCAATAAAAACACATAATGGATGTCTCCAAGGGAGAAAACAATGTTACTGGGACCTGGGATTGCTTAACACCATTGTCAGCAYTTGCCAACTCATTTTTAAAGGCTGCACTTACAGAAAACCAGGTCATGAACAGCTTCAGTATTCCATAGAACTGGAATTGCTTTCCTTTGGCTGAGAATGACAGCTCTCCAGGCAATGGAAAATTTCATAGAAGAACAAAAAAGCTCTCACAAGTACTTCTGGAAGTAACAAGAAATTACTATCTCAAAACATAATGCAACACACAAGGGAAATTGTTTTCCTTCTGTAACATGACCCAATAAAAGGAATTATCATAAAACAAATGATTAATTAAAATCCATAAAAGTTATTAGAGATGCTGTAAGCTGTTCAGGGAGGTCTCAGGATTGGGTTCATCTTCCCCAGTGTAATGCTGCAGACTACAGATACATTTCTATGGCTGAAATAATTTTGAAGCAGACAGAGGGGAGCAGGTCAGAGAACTGCTCTCCACAAYTCTTGCAGGCCACAGATGTATTGTCTGACAAGATTAAATCTGTCCTAAGTGCTTAAGTCAGGCTTTGTGAATGTCTGAGAGACCTGGGAGCTGAAAGTCCTGAAGAGCTTGCCCTGAAAGGAAGATTATAAGGAGGAATGTGACATGTGCARCTGGGATATGAGAAGAAGGAAGATCTAAGCAGATGAGTGTGGTAGTGGGACACAGACATCTTGATAGGAAGAAAAYTGGAAAGTGTTTTAGTTTCTGCTGAGGACTGTAGGACAAGAATAGGATTTAGGAGAAGCTGTTGTACTGTCAGGAGTTGGTCTCCTTTGGGTAAGACAAGCAAATCACAAATTACTCTTATGAAGTTTGAGCTGATGTATTTGAAGCATGTGTAAGGAAAAGGAAAGAAGCAAAACTATCTGGTAGTGTTACCTGTTGTGAGTGCTGCTGATCACTAAAAGCCTATCGAGAAAACAGTTATTCCTGATCAGTGTGCTACAATGAATCACAGTGATGTCACAAGGAGGGTCTGTCACAAGTAAGGTTTTTATGCAGGAATGGCAATGAAAATCTGCCTCACAGGCTTTAAATATTTCCATTTTTAAGGTTGATCAATCTTAATTAGACCTAATATACTGGCACTGAGAAAAAGCTATGTCTTGACATAGCCACAGCAGTTTTTTCTTTAAAGTGATTTAATTTTGCTCATCTTCTTCCACATGTACTGCTAAATAGACAACTGAAAACCAGTTTCTGCTTCTTATTTCTGATTGGACTCTTTCTACTGTCCTTCCTGTCTGCTCGTGGCTCCTATTTTTGCAACCTAGGTTTATGGTAGGTTTGGTACAAGCKGTTGCAAAGTCTAATTGCTGTGCCAAGAAATGCATTTTAGACTATACAAGATATAATCAGAGAATCATAGAATGGTTTGAGTTGGAAGGGACCTTAAAGATCATGTACTAAAGAAGACTGGATAGGTGTTATTAATAGAGAAATAAAAAAACTAGGAAGCATAACTTATTTTTGTGTTCAGCMCTCCAAATTGCTTGGGCTTTTCCCAAGACTTCCTTGTAGTTAGTTTAACATCAGATCCCTATTTATCTTGTGCACAAAGCTTCTGATGACTAATCAATTAAAAACTACTAACAATGGCTGTACTGTTTATTTGTTAAAACAGTTTAGCAAAAAGAAGGCCTCTGCAAGAACACAGTGGCAATGCCAGTATAAGACTCCCAAAACATGTATCCAACAGATAAAAAAATGGCAAAATATTAAAGTATTATGCCCAGTCTCTGGAAACATTTGAGGCAGCACTTAGCACAGTGATTCATGTTCAGCCTGAGAAAGACAGCAGATTACTATCCAGAGGCAAAAGGTTCACTCTCCAATCATGGGAAATCAATTGCTATAGGTAATTACTTATCTCAAGCATTATCTTCCAAACATCTGATACTTTAATTTTCTTGCTTTTTAGCTGAAAGGAATGCTAAAGCTCAGTCAAAAGTAGCTCTGAATTTTGTTTCCTTTGTTTCATGCCGTTCTGAGCTTTTACAATGGAAGAAAGCAGCAGTATGGTAATTTCTACATGCTTCTAAGGCAGCTAATCCTTTCTTCTACTCTAGAGTGATATCACCAACTTACCCTAGTGTCTGCTGAGATATAAGAATTTTATTTTTCAAAGGTCAATCCACTGCAAGTTATTGCTTTTAAAGATTCTTTCTGTTTCAGCTAACCTGTTTCAGAGCCTGCTRTAATTGTGCATATCTTTTTTGTGCTCCTCTAGCAATTTAAAGAAGAATAGTCTTGTATGGGTTTCCTTGGGCCATTTTGTTATTCCAGTTTATTTGTTGCTTTTGTTCATATAATGACAGGGGGAATGGATTCAAACTGAAAGCAAGTAGGTTTAGATTAGATATCAGGAAAAAATCCTTGACTGTTGTCTAGGGAAGCTGAGGATGTCCCATCCCTTGAAGTGTTCAAGGCCAGGCTGGATGGGGCTATGGGGAACCTGGTCYAGTGGAAGGTGTCCCTRCCCATGGCTTTGGGGTTGGAGCTGGATTATCTTTAAGGTCTCTTCCAATCCAATCCAAACAATTTTATGATTCTATGAATTTTAGTGGTATTGTAGCAAGACATGGGGTAACCTGATGAGAGACATGCAGCCATTGCACAGTTTGTCCAGAGTTTATTATGTGCTGTACCTTTCTTGCTGGGTGAGAAGGCTAAATCTAGAAGTCCTTTGCTYACAGTTCTGAGTTTCTTTTCTGCATGTTGGCCCTTATTGTACAACATTTGAGAATAATTTCTGAGCATATATTGTATAAACTAATGAGCAAATTGGAGAAGCTGAAGTTAAAGAGCTGCTCCATGATAACAGCAGGACATTTTAAACTCACTACATATATATATATATATATATATATATATGTATGTATGTATATATACGTGAGATAAACCACTGCATCCATCTTACAGACTTCACTGCAAATTAATTACAGCCTTTTCAGCTGCCCTTCTGCTGACTCTAAGAGCTCTAACCCACAAAACAGGATAAGATCTTGAGGTGGATGTGTGTTGGGCAGAGATACAAAGTTGTGAAACTTGATTTTCATTTCCATGACTCAACTACTGGCTAGTGAAGGCATTACTTGCTTTGGCTCTGACACTTATTGTTAGTGCCAACACAGTGTCTCCACCTCAAGGAAGTTCTAAGGAGACCAACAACCTTGAAGCCATTCCAGGATCTGCCTTGAGAACTGCTTTGGCTAAAACCAGAACAGTTCAGGTAATGTCAGTAATACAAGGATGGCTGATTTATTGAAGCAGTAATGTGGTGAAGACTTGGGCCAGCTTAGTCACAGTGGAAATTAACAAAATTATAGAGCTTCTGAGTGCTGAAGGCAAAAAGGAAAAGTCCCCAACAATTGTTCTTATGAGGCATGGAAAAGAGTCACAGAAATGATGGAAGAGAAGCATTCTGCAAAGAAATCCAYAGTGAGCTTGGGTGKCGAAGGAGGAGAAAGSTGCTGCTAGCATACATTCCTGGTTRAGTGTTGCAGTGACAGTCACATAGCTGTCATGACCTCCTCTGCTTAAGCAGAGGTACACTTGGAAATGTGTGAAGAAGTGATTGTGATGTAGAACTAGGGATTTTCAAGCCCTTTTAAAAAAGAAAAATTAAACTGATTAAATTGRTTTTTATTTTAAACCAGATTGTAATTGCAAAAGCTATCTCTTGAGAGAATTGATATGTTCATGCTTTTCACTTACTTAAAATGTCAATTTGAGATCCACTCCTCTATGCAATATAAGTTTGCTCTAAGTGCAGATGGATGCACCTGATCAAATATTAACTCTATCTCTCTTTTGTGTGGAAAGTGTGACTGAACAAACCTCAATACATGAGAACCTGGTTTAGGTTAGTGACATGTGTTCAAAATAGGTCTGACATGCCTTGCCAGGAGTAATACCAAAAGCACTGTTAAGAGTGCAATGTGATGTGTCTGTCCTTGCRCTTCTGTTGCTACCTTGTCCTGTGTAAGAAGAGATAGCTTCATAGAAGAGGGCATTAATGGATGGGATTTAGTAGGATAAGTAGCCAGTTTTGATTTGGACTCTGAACTTGGGTGATAAGAAAATCAACCACCCCCAGATTTAGGATTTTCTGGAATGAGGATCTTGGTGGCCAAGACCTTTGTTGTTGTCCTAAAATAGGTGTGTTCAGACTGTAGGTGACTCAGAACTGGTTTGTGTTTTCAATGATTTGTAGGTTTTGGTGATGCAGCAAGTTGTAGCAAGATTTAATCAAGTATAGACAGTCTTTTTGACATAAGTTTGTATTGCTAGCCTTGCACATGAACCTATATTAAACTACAAGTCAAAAGAACCCTGTGGAGAGCTTTGGTGAAATTACCAAAAAGTCTTTGAATTAACTCCTGTGACAGAGTCACTGCTTACAACATCAGTGATTGATGTGTTGGGAGAGGAAYTGCACCTTTCAGGGCCATCTGGAATATCTTACTATGCTGTTCTGACATTCACCCTGGACACTTACTCCTGTGTACTAAAGGACACAAACCTCTGTCTGGCTTCTTGGTGCTGACTGATTTCTCAACAATGAAGTCTTGAGACATTGGTCCAGAGGTCTGAGACCAGAAACATGCTTCAGAGGCCTGCAGTTGGACACAATGACAGGTTTCTCACAATTATGTATGAATGCATAATTGAGGTAACAGGTTGGGTCGTAAAACTCACTCAGGAAAACAGCTCTACAGTGGAAGAACAGAAAATTGCAAAATTACCACTTTCTGACTGGATTCTTACTAATGTTTCATGATCRATTCATTCACATAAATCTTAGCAAAGTCTAGGAAAGATCCTCTGCTCTGCGAAAAATGCATACTTTGCTCCTGAATCACAATTTGGCAGTGTTGACTGTTGCGTGTGTTCTTTCAAAAGTGTACTTTCAGTTCTTAGTGATTAATTTCTCTAAAATGAGTGTCAGAGAGTACTTTAAAAGTGTGATCATGACACATATCAGAATATAGATATAGTGATGTGTGCCACATTCTACAAATTACCATTTTAGCAAGTATTCTATACATCCACTAATAAGTTATTATGCTTCCTTGAGACTGCTGGGTCTCTGGAATRCTCCCTGTTCTCTAGCTACCTGGTGGAGAGCTTTCCTGATCATTGTTGGCTAACATGAGACACTTCTTTCTCTGACTCCTCCAGGTCGCCAACTTGCAAACTTTGTGCAGCTTAATTTGAAGTATTGCTGTTATCCTTTAGGTATTGTGGAGAAAAGTAGTGGGCAGATAAACACTTAGAAAAATCTTTATTCTTAAGGCTGCTATGGCCTATGAAGTTTCCCCAATCTAGTCAGTCACCTTAACATCAACCTTGACTCAGAACCAGTGAAGGCAAAAGCAGGTAAGTATTTTGTGCAACTAAAATAGAGAGTTTGCAAAGGCTTATAAACACACAACAGCAATAGACATTTACTCATCTAGTTCATGAAGGGTTTGCTCTCCATTTACTTTATCACATAAGCTGGTAAACATTTCACTGCTCCATGGCTCAAGACAGCTCTTCATCCTGATACTGCAAATATGGAAGAAACCAATATGAGAATAATTATATTATATTATGAGATTAATTAATATATGAGATTAATTATATTATGAGATTATTTATACAAATACCACAAAAAAGTCCAAGCTTGCCACTTGGAAAAAAGTAYTGGGTCTCTGAATCTGGATCAGAGTTCTCATCTACCATTTGAGAAGCTAAAACCTGCCTTTCCCACATTTTTCCAAAACTTTAATCAAGTTGAGAGTCCCTTCACACCAATTTGGAAATTGTTCAAACCTCAAGATGAAGCTTCTTACATTAYATTTTTATTATTCCTATTAAAATGTATGTTTACTTCAACCAGAATGCAAATAAAGTTAATGAATGTGGTTCTTGAATGAATGAATAAAAGCAGAGATGGGCATAAGCAATCACTGAATACCCTACAGTAAATACAGTACAGTAAATATTCCTATTTGAGGAGTGAATAGAAGTAAGCTTATGGGAAACAAAAAGAAGGATGTGAAGGCCAGCATAGGGGATTAAGGTTCTCAAGTGAAAATGATGGACAAGGAAACAATTCCAGGGAAACTTCACCCTAGAAAACTCGATTTCTGTTTGAACAAGTCTAGTCTTACCATCAGACTAAACAGTGAGAACTGTATTGAGTTTCTATACAAATCTGAAAGGAAGAAACTATTGTTTGTACTAAAATAGTGTTATCSTGGCACAGTAGAAGGGATAGCTGATCAAACCAGAAAAAACGTAAACRCTTAGGATCAYAGAATCAAAGAATGGTTGGGGTTGRCACCTTAAAGAGCATTCACTTCCAAGTCTGACTTACATGGTGGAGAGCAAATAGAGCTCTGCTCAAAACAGAGAGGACGAGCAGCTTCAGGTGATGTAACACAGGAATGGTGGCAGCGAACACATTGCCTGCACTGGTAGATGCCAGATAGAAATGAGAGTCCCTGCACTCACTTTATGGGTGGGGTGATGGATTTGCCATGGTACTGGTTTCTGCTCTGTGACAGTTTCCCAGGGCAGGCAGGGTTGCATGCGGCATGCCCTGGATGCAGGTACAATCTCTGTATTTGAAGCTGTGAAATGTCTCCGCTCCCACCAGGCTGCCAAATGGGCATCGGCTCTGCTCTGCAGCAATGCCGGGCGCCGAGCTGGCCACAGGGCTCTCATCCTTTCTTTCCAAGGTCAGCCCAGCCAAAGCTCGCCATGAGCCCCGAGGGCAGCCTGAGAAAAACTACGCTGAAGTCAGCTCGGCCGCCCAGGGAATCACAGCTTGAAGGGGAACTAAAGCCAGGCGTGACGGCCAAAGGAAATGGGCTGATGCCCGAGAAAAAGGGCTTAACCCAAGCCGCGGGAAGATGCCCCGCAGGAGTTTACACACGAGTCACCGCGAGGACCAGCTCGCCCTGGGCCAGCAGCTGCACGCCGCCCAAGTTCACTGGGCCTGGACAGGCGGTCCGGAGCAGGACCGAGGCGAGCCGGGGGCGGTCTAAGTGCGGTTCGGCAGCGAACCGGGGCGGTCCCAGTGCGATTCGGGGGCGGTCCGGGGACGGTCCGGGGCAGGGCCGCGGCGGTCCGGGGCAGGGCCGGGGGCGGTCAAGGGGCAGTCCGGGGCAGGGCCGGGGCGGTCCGGGGGCGGTGTCCGCGGCCGTGGCTCCCGGGCGAGGCGGGGCGAGCTGCCCGCTGGGCCCGCAATGTGGAGCGGGCCTGGGTGGCCGGTGGGGAGCGGACGAAGGTGAGGAAGGGCGGTGGGCGGCATTGGGGTAGTGTGTCGCTCCCTCATGGGAGCTGGGCTGGGTTCGCCTTGGTTCGGCTCGTTTTGGTTCGGCTCGTCTGTCTTGGTTTGGCTCGGCTCGGCTTCCAGTGCCGCCGTGGTGCCGGGGAGGGCGCGGGGCGGGGGCTGCGGCGGGGCAGATGTGGGGGTAGCTGGGCTTTTCCTTCCCCGCTGTCCCTGTCCTTTCCCGTGGCCCGTGTCCCTTCCTTGGCAGCGTGGGGAGCGGGGATCCCCCGGGCCGGTGCCCGCAGGGCTGCCCGCGCCAGGTAAGGCTGCAGTGCTGACAGCTTCCAGAAAACCAGCACCGGGCCCCTGGGTTTGTTACTTTCAGCCGTTTTTTGAGGCCGCGTGTGTTGCTGTGGGGTGTGTTGGCACAGTCTCCCTATCTGTGTGGCTGCTGATTTCTCAGCTTTTATGTCCCCAAATAGCTTCCTTGGAAGTAATTTATTATTTTGCCTTTGTGTCTGCTTCCTCGTTGTGTATTGCATTGTTCAAGTCCAGGTAGGAAGTACGATGTACAAATGAAAGTTGTAGAAGTGCTAACGCTGCCACATTTTTTGAAGTGCGTGTCACAGGAAGCGGGATAATGCTTGGCGTAAATCTTCTTGACCTGGTATAAAACCAGCAAAAACTATTTCTGTATTTGTTTATTGCAAAACGATGATCAGATGGGAGCTCTGTTTTAACTGTTAATATGACAAGAGCAAGGTTTTCGGTGAAAGAGATGCCTGTATGAAACCCAGGGAGGAGCTGCTACTGTGACAGTCCCAGACCTGTGCTGGTCACAGCTTGATGGTGCTTGGCAGCACCTTGAGGAGCCGCAGCTTGGGAGCTATCCATTAAAAGCAGCCGAGCTGAATCGAGGATCTGGTTTGTTTCCAACAGCAGCTATTAAATTTGTAGAGATTTTCTTCAGGGACTCAAGCAAGCTGCTGGATGTGTTTTGTTTTTCTTCTTCAGAAATTCAGCACAGTGCACTTATTTGACTTGGACTATTTGTTAGTGCTTAGATCCTCAAAAAACAGGCTAAAACGTCTTGCACAGAAGTTACTTTAGAATGCAGTTTCCTTAATTCAGATATTTTAATTCAGATATTTTAAATCAATCCTTAAATGAGAAACGCCTGTTACTTTTTTTGGTAAACAATATTCCTGATTTCCTCTCTCCTTCTGAGATTAATACATTATTTTTTAAATACTTTATGTTGCTATTTTTGATAAATACAATTTTAATCTGCATGAACCATTCAGGTTCTTTTAAATGCCTCTTAACAGTACTTTGAAAATGATACTGGAAAATTAATAACTTAATTTGGATTTGAATAAAAATGTGCTACATTAAAATTCCTATTACTTTATATTGACAGGTATCAGGAGTTGAAATGACATGGAAAAGTATTCAAAGCGTGAACTGTGAAATTAACTGCTTCCACTTGATACTGAAGGAAGGTACTGTTTTTTATTTATTTGAATATTGATAAGATCTGCTCTTTTCACTGTAATTGGATACTGTCATTGCCTTCAGTTTGGTGTTGAAGAGGATGAATAGATAGCACTTAACTGTTGTAGAGTYAAYCAGTGGTGGCCAGCYATGTACAGCTAYAGATACTATTTTTSTCTCCTTCCTCCTGTTCTTTGGTAAAAAGTCGGGGCAGTTACCTGAATCTAAAGAAAGTGCACTTTCTTCAAATTCAGATTTGGAATAGTTAATACTGTCTCCAAGTTGAACTGGAATTTAGCTTGCAGACACTTAACTATTGCAGGCTTCTTAGTGAAAACTCTTTGGCTGCATTTTGATGTAGCTTCAACAGAACGTCCTGGATAATATGTTTTTCTTAAAGATACAACTTTTCTGTGGTTCTGTGGCTTGCAAGATTGTCTGGAAAGGAGTCATAAGGACTAATGTTTGTGGTCATCGTGTCAGTGTCAGAATACCCCAGAGGATAACCAGCGTCTAGAGGGTGCTTATTATCTTGCCCTAAATTTAAGTATTCTTTGTTTGCTTGTAATTGTTGAATTGGTCCTACGAAGTTGCATGACACATGTGTAACATTGTTTTTGACAGAAACTTCGTTTCCCAAAGATCTTTGCTAGAATTCTTGGTCAGTCTCTACTGCAAGTTTTGTTGTTGCTCTTTTAAGTCATCTCTCTAGTGTAGGCAGGGGGATGCTCTTGCTTTTACATTTAGGATGTCTGCAGAAAATTTGGGTTTGTGTGTGTATGCTGCTGTCCCAATAATGTTTTGTAAAATCTTTTTTCCCTTTCTCTGCTTTTTGCAGGTAAACTGAAACTCCAAAAATGATGACCTCTTCATTAGCAAGTTACAGGAAAAGCACATGCAAGGCAACTAAATAAGGACTGTGATATGAAAGTTTTGTCAGATAAACTGTCCAAAAGAAGTACATACTTTTAGGCTGTTACATTAAATTATTGAACTCTGCAYTGTATGACCCTCCCTGATATCCAGYACTTCTGCATATGAAATGCTTCAAAAGAAGKAGCTGSTGTGGCTTATTTGTGACTGAAGTGAATTACATTGAATATAAAGGTAAGTCAAGGCTCTTTTTCTGGGCATGCCTTATCTTCTACCTGCCATTTGTAGCTGGGTAGAAGGCAAATATTAACTAGGACCTGTGCAATGAATGTTTTGCAATGGATGCTGCATGTGAAACCAGCTTGCTTTAGAGTGAGAGGCAGCCATCAAAAGCTGAGGAAAGGCAAAGCAGCTTAATGCACACCTTGGTCTACAGTGAGCTGTCAGAAGGGGAAGGATTTAAGTGCTTGCCAGCTGGTTGACAATAGAAGGCTTGGGTACATCTCTCATGACACCTTACCAAAAAATGCTGGTACGTCTGAGAGGGGAGCAGGACCTGGTTAAGATTTAGMGTTTCATAGAAGCCACTTGCGGGCCATGAGGGCAGTGGGTGTGTGTTCAATCATGTCTTTGTTGGAGAAAACTGAAAGTAAGACCTGAGGTGTGAAGTGAAACTATGATTCTTGGACGCTTTGTTTTGTGTCTGACCACAGCAATTCATATTAACTGTGGTTTCCACACACATTTGAATTTAGATGCCAATTTAAGGTAGCAGATGACGCTGGAGTTAAAGTGTGCTTGTCCTTCTGCAAAGAACTACAAGTTACTGCTCTTAAAAGCACTGCTGCCTCATCTGTATAACA
This sequence comes from Malurus melanocephalus, assembly GCF_030028575.1. Taxonomy (NCBI): domain Eukaryota; kingdom Metazoa; phylum Chordata; class Aves; order Passeriformes; family Maluridae; genus Malurus; species Malurus melanocephalus. The sequence goes on along the minus strand of NW_026623466.1, from coordinate 4,623 downwards.
AAAGTTCAAAGAGGGAAACCTCGTCCATATCTTGATTGTGTCTTTTGTAAGCATGTGGAAAGAAGGGTAGCTTAATCAAGCTTGGATTTAAATCATACAGTATAGCTTAAATCACTGGGCTAGCATACTTTGTGCTTGAGGGTAGTTTTTGTTTTGGTTTGTTTTTTTTTTTTTTTTTTTTTTTTTTTTTTTTTTTTTTTTTTTTTTTAAAGTAATGCAGGGTGCAGAGGCCAGTGCAGCTTGAACAGACTTCCCACACCAATGGAAAAAACTTCTGGTTTGAAGCAAAATATGACAACTGTATTTTTGCTCATTGGTCATTTCATTGTATTGATGCCTCTATTCAGTGCTGGTAGGTTAAATACCTTGTTTAAATTACCATTTTAAAAAAGAAAATGTTAAGAGATGTATGTATTTACTTGGAAAGAGTTACTGAGAACAAGTAATTGGTTTGGGATTTATTTTGGCTTTAGTATATTGATGATAGCTGAATTCCTCAGTTGGGATTCAAATTGTACTAGGGATGACATGGACAAATGGAGATATTTTTTTTAAAATCTAGGCACATAAATTTTAAGTCATGGGGGCTTTGGTTAGCCTCTCCCTGTTTCTTACGAAGAGAGCCCAAAGTGATTGGCTTCCTTGACATTAGGTTAGCTGTAGAGTGCCTTCTTAAAGAGACATTCTCTGTTTCTAGTCCTGAAAGCAGTAGGGCTGAGTTTCCTTTACAATTAATTAGTCATATTTTTAATGATAGATCTAGTCATTCAGTAGAGTTTAGAACTCCTTAAAATATTGATGCTTGTCTTGCTAGTCTTGGCATAAGGAGTTTAATATTAATGTCTCTGGATTAGATTGAGCTATATGGAGACCTGCTTGGAAGTCTTTAAATAGGAAGATAGTGATACTAGAAAGATAATGGAAAACTTTTCTACTTTGAAATTGAATATGTTAACTTTGCACAGTCATTCAGCAAGGTTTGTAAAATCGGTTCAGCCAGATGTTTTGCAGTTTCATAGAAATTCAGTGTTGCACATAGAATTATGGAATGGTTTGGGTTGGAAAGGTCCTAAAGATCATCCAGTCCAACCTCCCTGCGGTGGGCAAGGATACCTTTCACTAGACCAGGCTCCTCAGAGCTCCATTCAGCCTGGCCTTGAACACTTCCAGGGGTGGGGCATCTACAGCTTCTCTGGAGAAATGTGTGCCAAAGTTTGAAAGTTTTACAGTCTGCTTTATACCTTAAATGGTCACCTCTGTTTTGTGTTGAAGTGTTAACTCCTCTGTTCAGTAAGTTTTTGTTTGCGGATTTGGGTTCTTGATAACTTTTTGCAGTATCTTTCCCTCTTTCTCTGATATTTTTTGGCTGATTTTTAAAGAAATGCTTGCTAGGCTGCATGATTGTGTCCTGTCAACTTGTTACACAGTCATAATTATGTTTATGTTGGTCTTTTCTGTGATGTTCATAATAATGGGCCTTCTGGTTAAAGGTGCAAACGTAGGAAGTAAATAATACATTATAGTCAAGACTTCTTATTCTAAATATTGTTTCTTTCCAAAATTTTTAGTATTGTGACATATTGATTTACAGACCCTTTGATGTATTGAGGTCTTGATCTCATTCCATACTGTCTTGTGCTTCATGTTGGGAAATGTTTTTCCTTTTCCACCCCCAATTTGTTTTTGGCTTTACATTCATAGTGGCAGAGTACTGACAAGAGCTCAGCACTGCTACTGTTTGCCCTGTGCTTTACATACATGGTATTTACTTTAAGAATCTGGCAATTCTGCAAAAGTACTAGCATGGTTAAATAACAAGGACATGATAGGTGAGTTGGGAAGCTTGGAGTTGCCTGGTGGATCCCACGGGTCTTTCTTATTCTCAGATTTGCAATGAGGCTGTTTGACTTGCATGTGCTTGTTGCTAACTGCCTTAACAGAGGGAAGTTGTGGCTTAAGCTTGTAAAATGTATGTTTATATTCTTGASCAGAAGGTGATAACAAACAAAAAATTTTAGCCTTGTATTGTTTTGATGGTAGATTGTTCAAGAAAGTTTTTCTGATTCTGTGCAACTTGGTAATAATACTTCTAAAACATAAAAGCAAACAAATTAAATTTTAATTAACAAATTAAAAGCATTGATAATTTTTTTCATATTTTTCATTTTTTTTAACAGAAAGATGTGTTATCTGTGATTACTTTGTGCTTGTTGGAGAGCCTACAGCTATTACTTGCCCAATAATTACACTGCCAGTGCTTCACTCTGATTACAATCTGACATGGTATAAAAATGGTAGTGCTATACCAGTGACCACAGAGAGAGATGCCAGGATCCACCAGCGAGAGGGCTTGCTTTGGTTTATTCCTGCAATGCTGGAAGATTCTGGACTTTATGAATGCAGTTTAAGGTAAGGAAGGAAGAAAACAACTGGATTGCTAGTGCATGCAAAGATAATTAATATATTTGTGGAACTTGAGCATACAAAACTTCTTGTTTTAGACAGAATGCTTAGATCAGTTAAAAGCACTGTTTTAACCATGCTTTTTGGTTCTGCATGTTTCTGCATGATGCCTATGTTTCTCTTTTATTCCACACATTTAGCACTGCAAAAGTGGTTCATATAGAAGACTCTCTTTATCTTAAAGCATCATGATACTAACAATGGTCTGTGGGGGTTGTTGTTTGCTTTGTTAGTTTTCCATGAAGTGTAAGGTCACAGGAAAATGTCTTAACTTCTTTGGCTTCTCTTGTGTTCAAATTGCTCTTTGATAGTGACAGATCAGAAGAACCCTTTGGTTTCTTCATAGGACAAGGATAAATACGTGAAGGTTCTAAGAGGAGCTGATTCTGCATTTTGTCACCACGCTCAGACTTTCTGGATAGCTTAGCAACTTTTTGGAAATCTTACTAGGAATCTGCAAGTTAAAAGGCAGAAAATAGTTTATATGATTTAAAATACTACCAAAAGTTACTGGTCAAAAATGTGAATGCATATAAAGAGCAAAGCAGGGTGCTAGGCAGCTTTAGAGACAGTGAAAATAATGTGTCTCTAGTACTACTCAAAAGATCTGAGTGTACAGAGAACTAAAAATTAATAGATTCTTTGGAAAGCATCTATATCTAACCCTTTTAATACTTTAAAGCTCTTACTAGATGAACAGCTGAGATTAGTGCATTGGACTTCATTACTTTTTTACAATGGTTGTTGAAATTCACTGTGTGCTGAACAGGAAATTAATTTTCGAAAGATAGACACAAAATGTTCCTTTCCTCATGTTGCCACAGCACACTGAGAACAGACAATACAGGCTTTTCAGGTGACTCTAAATTTGTTTTTGTAGTGTGTAATTGTGTGTACTGGTGTGTGCTGAATAAAACTGTTCTCCTGGAGAGATTTGGATTGTGAAGGTAGTAACAATGATCAGCAGAAACTTCCAATGTTGCAGGGACATTCCTTCCCTGGAGTTTACCATGAAACCAAAATTGGAAGTCAAAAGACATGTAATCCTTTCAAAGCTACCCAGCTGCATAATTTTAATTTAGTCTTTTCTTCTATGGTTGTAGTTCCTGGAGCTATGAGATGTGTTCCTATGGGTGCCTCACATCCTTGGCTTACATGGTATCAGCAGGACAAAAACCATGCTAAGATTCAGTCAGACTAACTGTAGGCAACATTTGGCACGTCAGTCACTTAAACCTTAACTGCAGCTCTTAGAAGTCCTGAATCCCCTCTGGTGTGTCCAGAGCAAGCCCCACTTCTGCTTACAACACAAACTCAGAGCTTATTCCCATCTCTTCATCTGGAACAGGGGCTGAGAGGCTGAGGATGATGTTTATAAGCCAGGGAATATAGCAGGAGTGTTAAAGAGGCAAGGCTGGTGGAGATGCTGAAGGCCCTCTTCCTGACTTGCTGGAAATAAGAAACCTTGCTGTTAATGACCTGACTTGTCTGCTGTTCTCATTGCAGGAGCCTTAACCACTCTAACAAAAAAACGATAAATTTAACAGTTTTTAAGAACGATAATGGTTTGTGTTTTAATGGAGAAATGAAATATGAACAAAAAGTGATGAGCTCAAATACTGGAAAGATTATATGCCCTGATCTAGAACATTTTAAGGATGAAGACAATAATCAGGCTGAAGTTCACTGGCATAAGGTATTGAGCATGTGTGTTTCATATATACAAGATACAAAATGTATTATTTAAAATGTCTTATGGAGTAACTGTGAAAAGCAGCTTTTGGAAGGGAAGGTTTATTTTCTTTGCAGTTTGAGTAAGGCATGAATGTGAATAAGGTTTGTGAAAATCTGGTTTGTCCTATGATTATGTAGATAATAAGTTTTAAAACTTGTATGTTTCTGTAAATAGAAAGTTTGCATAATTATTTCAGTTTCTCAGAATATTAGTCACATCCTATCTGTTGCTGATGCTGTGGTATTCTTATGCTGCTTGCTTTGGTTCAACAAAATACTCTGTAGACTGTGCAAGCTTGGAAATGTATTTTATCTGTGTTAAGGAAAAATTCTGAAATAGTTCAACTCCTAATTCTGTAGCTGGTATTAAAGCAACTACACAGGCCTGTACGTGTAAAATAACTTCGGTGCTGCACCTATAGATCT
>NW_026623465.1:1152981-1182246 GCF_030028575.1 Malurus melanocephalus | reverse complement strand
TTACAGAAGACTCTGGAGTATCTCAATATCAGATTACACTGGGATTTTGATAACCTGAATATAAGACTGTCTGTATAGATATCTGAACTGATGTATCTCTGGTCTAATGTATGTGGTAATTACTGCACCTGAAGCTGCAAAGCTGCATCAGAGTCAGGATAAATCCGACGGGCCAATCCTTTGTTCTCCAGTGCCATCTTCTCCAAGAAGCTGTAGTCAACACCACTGCCAAAACCAAGATTGTATAAGGGGTATCTGCCATCAATGGCCTTCTTTACTGCTTTCTCAATCTCCTGAGTGTCTGATACACCTGCATCAGACCAGGAAATGTTTGAGTTGTTGTCAAAAATAGATAAAATCATCACAAAATCAAATGTGACTTTCATGTTCAGATTTCTTAGGAGACATTACAAAAAACTTTGTTTAGTACTAAGATGCTGGTATAGTAGCATTTAAATCATAAAAAAAATCCAGAAGTCAAAGATGAAGGCCAAAAACTAGTATTTTTTGTTAGTTAATGAACTCCCTTTATTATTCCATCCCACACAAGCTTACCTACGTTTGGCTGGCCATCTGTTAACATGATAATTATGGAAGCGCTTCTCTTGGGAACAAGGTTTTCCTCATGAGCAGCATTCAGAATATCAATTCCTCTCATCAAACCACCATGTAAATTTGTCGCTGTGAGGTAGACATAGAAATTTGTGTTCAGCAGAGACTCACAATAAAGGTCCATTTTTCGCTGGGATCTGAAGAGATTTCATTACAGCATGAAAATGAAAGATTTGGATTTACAAGCAGAGGGATGTCTAGATAGAAAAGTACCTGGGCTTTGGAAACATAAAGAGAAACAGATGTCTGAGTAAATGTTTTGAGTAAAATTCAACTTCAGGCGTGCCTCATCAGCAATCTGAAACCCCAACAAAACTGTAGCATGATGTTCACAGAATCAATCAATAAATTAACTTACACAATGACCTACTGGCAAGGCCAGTCAAGTACTTACAGCCTCCAACAGAAATGTGCTGAACAAACTTCCTTGCTTCATCCAAATTCTCAGGAGTGGCCTTGATTAATGCTTCTTTCCAGGTAGATACTTCACTTTCAAATAATATGAAATTGAAGAAGTCATCTTCTTTAATGTCATCTAGGATTTTTAGCAGTGCTTCTTTTGTCTATAAGACAAAGAGATTTCATGAGATTATTTAAGATATATGGTTCAACATTTAACAGAATAAGTGCTTTCAGATTTTATATTATTAATCTGTCAGCATTTTGCTATTTTTTTTCTCTTATACAGTGTAAATTGCAAAAATTCTGAGCTTGTTCCATTCTTGCCAGTCCCTGTGTCTATTTCAAAGTAACTCTAGGGAAGTCAGTCAGCTGCAATAACACCTGGTAAATCTTCCTAGCTGAGATGAAAATGAGATTTCCTGTCATGATGTTGGTTGCTTACACTGAGATAAGCTGGCATGGCAAATGGGTAGCTACAGATTAGTGGAGAAGCTTATAAGCGTGCCTGGATAATTTGATGCAGCACCAAAACAAGAAAATTCTGAGCATCAGCTCAGTCATAACTCTGAAGAGAGCTGCTACTTCYCAGAWATAGAATGAACAGAGAAAATGCACRTRATCTGTATGCATAGCTTAGTTTGGAACTGTCAAGTACATGTGAGAGCACTCGCTGGAAATGTTGCTATTTAGAGGTTTGAACTAATGACAGGTAGAAGTAAATATAGCCTAAATATATAGATTTTTGTTCTGTGGTAACACTGTAAACTAGAACATATGGTACTAGGTGTTACAGAGGTCACACCATCAAGCCACTTGGTACAGCTTAAGCAGCACATGTGCACAGTAAGGCATTGTGTCCCTTCCAGCACCATCTCCCTGCCAACACTTTGCTCCAGCTCTTTCACTGAAACTCTATACTAATGTAATAACTTACCTGTTCCATTGGTCTTCCACTCATTGAGCCACTAGTATCCAATACAAAAACAACATTCTTGGACAACTTCGGAAGATTTGTTGGTGCAAAGAAGTGTACGAAGTAGCCATTGATAATCTGAAAAAAAAAAAAGTTTAAAAAACACCACACCACCACCAAAAACTTTGGTACATTATAAAAGTAAAACAGATAAAGGAGACATTCTCAATTAGTGTCCAGCCTCTGGGTGGACTAAAAGGTTTCAATGGCCTTGACCAGTCTCACCTTTGTCCATGGGCCCAGGAGTGTCATTTAAGTGCAAGACTGGGCCTTTAGACCCTGCCTGAGCTACAGTCAGAGCATCTGTCTCCAGCCATATCACACCTATACCTGTTCCTATCCATAGATTCTACTGTTTTGGATCCCACCCTGAAGGCTGACTTCCTGCTCACTCTCAGCTCCCTGTCCCTCAGGGAACAGCTGGCCCTCACTGCTCCCTGACCTTTACTACCCAAGTTAAACTGCTCAACAGTTCAGAATTTCAAGTTGTTATATTTACCTGCAAATTATCTGTAGTTGTTCTCTTCACATCGTATCTTACAGTAAAATCCCCATCCAAGACAGACTGTGAGCAATTTTCACAGGTTCGCTGCTGATCAAGAGTTGGCTTGAAAGAGATATGCCCCTGGAAAGAAAAGCCCTCCTTAGGTCTTAATAGCTGAAAATCTTCTACAGAATACATCTGCATTTTTTTTAAGCTGGTATATTTATATTCACAGACAAAAGAATAACCTATTTTATCAGGCTGGCCTCTAGTCTGTATGTATCCATACGTGTTTAGAAATTTATTGGTGGTAACTGATAATGAAGGCTGCTATCTAGGACTTTCTCCATTTGTTTACTTCTCCATCTGCTTTGGGCCAGCTCTCCACTCTGAATAACATCTTTGATAAAACTGTTGTATGTTTTAGGAATTCTACCACGTTCACACACAAGAAAACTGCTTGTTACTGATTCAGTCCTTCTGTACGACATAATCTTACTGGCATCCATGTTTCCTCTCACTTCCATTGCTAGCACTGGCGTCATTGTTTCAGAATTATAACCATAATAAGTAAATTATAGAATGCAGTAACCAATGTACCTTTTTTCCTGAAAAACTTTTTTTAATGGTATTTTGCAGCTCATTGGTGATAAATGTTCCTTCTGCCTCCAGTTCAGTGATACCCTGGGGCTCAAAGATATCTACTTCAATCTGAAATATTTATAAAAAATAATTGTCATTGATGAAATCACAATACATCAAGTAAGCCATTTACTGGAAGATCAGCAATTACAGATGTGAAAGTGGGATTTTCATAAAGCAAAAGTAATTTACTTTCGTAATTCATAATGGCAGTCTAAATCTACACTTGTACACATACATTCAGCCAAGCAGGCCTTTTCATGTACAGAAGTTAAAAACAAAGCTAGAAATAAGTAAAATTTAATAGAAATATAACTTGTTGAAAAGCTAGATACTGGAATTCTATCAAGACAGATAGGGATAATTGAAGAACAGTTTTAGAACACAAAAGCTGTAGTATTCCAGAATGTGACATATGTATCACTGTGATTTAAAGATGGTCTTGTTTCAGGGTGGTGTGAGAAAGATGTATTTATGCTACAAAGGCATAGACAGTTACTCCAACACATTGTAATAGCTTTTTCAAGTTTTCACGCATGATTTCTATTGGAATGCTCAGTGGATGAGCAAATTTGTGATTAAAGCAGGTTGGTGAGGACTCCCCATGGGACTCATGAGAAACATTATCATGGTCCTTAACTCACCTCTGAACCAATTGGAATGAATGTGGTACTCCACTTTCAACAGATATATAGAATTTCAAGATCTCTTAAGTAACAGTCAAATTTTATTAGTCTGCCATTTACCTCAAAATCTTTTACAAGCTGTTTTGGTTTTACTTTGATGAACATTTCATATTTTCCAAACTTTCGCTTCAACAGTTCCTCATATATGAGTTCAAAAGTGACTTTACTGGCTGCTTTAATGTTGGCTGAGACAGTGAATTTTTCTGTTTTCCTTCCTGAAGCTCTGTATTTAAGTGGGTAGGAAAAAGAATATTGTTATCCTCTTTCACAATATTTATTGTTTGAGTTGGTGACATATGATTTTCAAAAAGTCGTAAAACGATGATGGGAATTTTGATCTATTGCTAAAAATCATCAATCAGTACTCAAAATCATACTCAGCTTGTAGAATTTACCCAAGTTTACCAGTGAGCTTAATCCCAGGAACAGGTCACACAAAGTCAATGAAAGTTGCAGGAAAGGTCTTTCCATAGTTGCAGATAGTGCCTGTGCAGTCAGAGGTTGCAACCTCCTTTTTACAATTTGTGCTACAATAACTGTAACTTAATGATTGTTCTTTGGTTCCATAATATCAGTAACACAGTTAACCAAAACAGCATTTCTAATCTCACAGTTTTCTATGGCAAGATGGTGTGGAAGCCACACAAGATAATCCTTACTTGACAAGACCAGCAGTCTGTCCTCTTGAAACAGCCTTCTCATATTGCTTTTTTGCAGTTTCTTTTTCCTTTATAATTCCAGGATAGGTGACACCATCAATTGTCCTGCAGATGAGYAAGTCCTAGTTTAGTTGAACATTAYTATAGGAATTCTCCCTATATTGATTGGTTTGTTAATATCCACTTTCAGAGACCTGCTATTGCCAGGATTTGAGCCCTTTCACTGAAGTCAGGCTCCTCAGAGAATTTAGCTGGAATGAAGAGCTTTGTGCTCAGTATCATAAAAGAATCTAAACCAATTTTTACTTTGAATTAAATCAAAACGGGGCTATAGCAACATGACTTACACCTGCCATATTCCAACACTTCAGCAGCTTCACCATCCCGTCTCATCTAATGACAAACCAACTGTCTGGATGGGACTCACGTGTCCAGATGTCACTGTCTACAGAGGAGCACTTCATCCTTGAACTCCTTAGACCACTAAGCAGCCATTCTCATAGGGGACTCCTCTCATTCTATAACAGAAATTCTAACGTGCTTTAATGAGCTGTTGTGCCCTAAAACTACTGCTTCTCTTCACTGGAAATAAAGCAGGCATGTGTGATTAGCAGAGATAAATGTGCTTTATTGAATAAAACCTCATCATGTGAAGAACTGCATATGATTGCAACTAAAGGTACAAATGTAAAGGCATAATTCTACTTCCTGCCTTACATTCAAATATTATTTTTAAATTAAGCTATAATGTCATCAGGGAAATTAAGTAATGAAAATTTTTGATAACACCAGAGTAAGTAAGTGTAATTTCTGAAAAAGTGGATGAATCCACAGGAAAGGTCCCCCATTCCCTAAGGTTCCCTTCTGTTCATGATGATGAACAGAAATAATTGAAAATTAGTCATCTTTTCTATAGATGTACCAATGTTTGCCTTTCTCCACATATCTTACTTGTTAAGTTAGTAGTACTAGAAAATTACCCAGGAGGCATTTATAAATCCCTTCAAAATGCAAAGTAAAATGACTATTTGGATTCAGTTTCTCCCAGTTGAATTTGCACAGATTTTTAGTCTTCTTTAAGAAAACTGTAAAGATTACACACATGCTGAAGTTGGTAATGAAGGCTGTCTTAGGGAGTTCAACATCAAAGAAGATTTCTTTGGACACATTTCCACGATTGACAGCTCGACTGGTGATGACATTGTGGGCAAATCGGGAAGTTACTTTGCTATCAATTTTCATGCTATAGATTTCTATCCCATTGACGACCTGTAGATTGAGAAATGAAAAAAGACAGAAAGAGCACTAGCGGTTGCACTGACGTGTTGTGTTAATCAGTCATGATCATATTTTTAAAAAGAAACATGGCAGGACATTTGCTCCAAAGCAAAAAAGGAAAGACCCAATATAAGAACTGCAGCACAGCTGTGTTTCCTTGGATATCTGTTTCACTGATGTGATGACACTATTCCACAAGTTATACCTACAGACTAACAAAATACTACCACCGCAGCAAAAATTCTGCCATTATAAGAATGAGTTTTTTCCTCTACTGAGAGTGCCTTTTAATGGTTATTCAAAGAGCACAAATGTTTACTGCTGCCTCACAATATTAGTGAATGTGGTTACCAGAGGAGTAGATGAGTAGACAGAGGATGTCCCTACATCCTAGAGCAGGGATGTAAGTAATTGTCTTGTTTAAAAATAATCAATACAATTCCAGATGGCTCCAAATTCCATTTTATGTTATTCTCAACTTCCTCACAACTAGGCTCACTCTTTTTTAAACAAGAAAATGGGTAGGACAATACCTATTTTCTTTGCATGCTCAGGTATAAGGTTGCTGGGGACTATGAGAGAAATACATTCAGGAATATCCATTTCCTCAGACTGGACTCATGGAAACATTTTGTGAACACAATAAGAACATTTTTGTCACTATATGATCTTGGTGCCCCAAACAAAACCAAGCTTCACTCACCAAGTCATTATCAGCATTTCGCTTCTGTAAAGAGAAAAAAGGAAAAAAAAATCATTACTTAGGTGGGAAAGCTGCATTTAGAAGCAAATCCTTTGCACCTGTGTAGTTGTCACAAGTGAAAAGAAGTTGTCCAGCAGAAGGAAGGATTGAGAAAGATCATCTTTAATAAAACTGAAGTAAATTTGAGGGAAGAGCGAGTAAGGAATTTGAGGCAGATTGCAGTTACTTTGCTTATAGAATTCCCAACTTCGGTGAATCTTCTGGCTTTTGTTTTACGTTAGTGTACCTTAAATACTGTGGTTTTGAAAGGTAAGTTAAACTTAGAACATTGTTCATTTTGTATTTTGCTCAAGTGACACAAAAAGTGTCTTCTAGCTGAAAATAAACTTGGACTTCTGAAATATGAGAGAGAATGAGAGGAAAAGAGGCTCAAATGCTCAGTGCCATTTATAATGAAATATCATTGAGACTAAAGAACACACTGAAAACTGCTCAACAGGTCTCCCTTGAATATAAGTTGGCTGTATGGTGATCTTGAGCAAACCCAAAGTATCTTTTCCTCCTAGTGACACCTTTTTCTTGGGAATTCCAGGATTTGGATCCTGTAGTACCCCAAAAAACAGATTGTATCCAAGTTCAAAAACCAGTTTGGGCATTTTTTCCAGTCACATACATCCAAACCATCAGATGAACCCTTGCACTTTTTCAGACTCCTGAATTTTTCCTGTTTCACCCCACCAGCTCTCATTGTAACATGACTAGATAGGAAGGTAATTCAGCAGGATTACAGAGAGGAGGAAAGACTGCATGGAGGGGGAAAATAACTAAGCAGTCAGAACACTTTTTTTTTTCCCATATTTGCTCCCAGAGTAGGTGCAAATATCAGAAGCTGTACAACAATATCACGTACTCTGTTCTGAAAGAGAGGACATTAAACAAACTTCCTGAGTGCTGTTAAAATAACAGCTTGTGTAACTCAATTCCCATCAGCTCAGCTGCAAACACGTTATCTCATTTGCCTCCAAGAGCCTCGGGGGTCACATTTTGTGGACTCGTGTTTACCTGCTTCACCAAATACAGGGGTAAGGACACAATAAGTGGTTACACATCTCAAGTACATTTAAGGCTTTCAGTACCTCTCACAGTCAGAAGTTTTATGAGTTGCAAAGTGAGACACAGAGAGATATTTTTTGTTTATTTTGGGGTTCTATTCAAGATACTATATTAAATCTATTGTTTGAGTGAGGAGGCTTCTCTTCTGCTGTAAGAGTCTGGCAAAAAAATGTGTATTTTTTCAGGTTCATCTTTCAAGCTGTTATTGTCATCCAGATGAATTCTGTGTACATATCTCCTGTTTCACAAGCACATGTGGATTCCTTTAATGCCTGTATAGAGTTTGCACCAATTCAAATGCAACCTTTCCAGTACTGGAGTTATCATTATCTGTTACAGTGATTACAGTGATTACAGTCTCATTTCCCCTTACAAAACACAAACTGAGGTATGGAGCCTGGAAAATGAACAGCTGGAAGTCTGTGAAATGTCAGTTTGTTTGGTACACACTTTTCCTTACAGTGGAATTACCAAACAGTTTAAGAATGAAAAAAAAACCCTACAAAAATGTGCTCTTTAGCCAAAAATTCTGCAATTCTGAATATTGCCTCCAAATAATTAAAAGATACTGTACAATTGCTGTTGTGCACATTCTTTATCAGGATAGTGCATCTGACATTAGTTTTGAAGGAGTTCTGTTTTGATTCTGTAAATATTCTAGGAGTACCCTGCAATTTCTATTGAAAAAGAACCCACTGAAAAATCTGTGAAAGGCATTACTGACTTTGTATTTGGGCTGATGTTCATTGGAGATACTCTAGCTGGACATTGCCCAGCTACCTGCTCCAGCTGACCCTGATTTGCACAGGGGAGGGGATTACGTGACCATACATCTGTGATTTTGTTCTGTTTTGGGTTTTTTCATTTTTAATGATTCACTTGGATGGAGCTTGAGACATCACTAACATCAAGGTCATTTTAAGCTGTGTGGGTAGAAAGCAATAGTGTGCCAATCAAAATGATTAGGCAATTCTAGACCAAAATGAGGTTTTAACATCCTCTACCCTGGGTAATTGTCACTTCATAAAACGTTTCTCTATTATTTTCACATATTTGCCAGGTGCACCACTTATTAGACATTTATTATATTTTACTTGTGTAACAGGAACAAACTCTTATTTTTTTTAATACGTTTTGCTGTGGCGACAGAAAAGAACAGAGGTGCAAAAAAATCTATGGAAATTGGAGAGGAAAAGAGAAATTTAAACCCTCAAGAAAACAGGGAGGGAAAAGAGGACTCCTTTACAGTACTGCTGAAAGAAGCCCTGATTACACAGCTTGGGAAACTAAACCATAACTGAAAGACTCAGCAAAGACTGTACAATTAACTTGAAGTTACCTCTGGGAATTCACAACTCTGAAAGAGGTATTTGCATACCTCCCGAAATGCTACATAGGAAAGACAAAAAATGTAAATTATTTCTGATCTACAGCAACATTGAAGATTTCATCACCCCAAGTGATGCTAATTGGGTGCCACAGAGAAGAGCCCATAATGCAACTCCGCTGTGAGCTATGCAGGAGTCCTGCTGCTGCCAAATGAGAGAGCCATAAAGGCAAGGCTGTGTCTGTGCTAGCAGGGCTTTGAATGCTCTGAATGTAGAGTTCTACAGGTGTTGTTAATATAGAAAAACCTTCCTGTCCTCAGTAGCTGCATGCATAGGAACAAGGTGTGCCAGTGCACACAGGGATCTCTGACTTGGCTTTTGTTTCATTTTCAGCAGAATTGGCTCTGCCAACAGTGTTCACCTGGCTGCGGCTCTAAAAGCAGCTTTGATAGCTTTAAGGTCATCAGCCAGCCAGAATTCCAGCCATGCTTCACCACTCTCCACTGGATACTGCTTGCTTAAAAGGGCCAAGGCAGGATGGGCACTGAGACCTTCACCCTAACARAGCAAACTCCTCCATTTCAATCAAATTGCATTTGCATAATGTATAGAACAAAACTRGGAGAATCAACTGACTTTTCCATAGTGCTCTGCATGCATGCATGGAGCATTGCACAGAGCTTTGGCAGTTTTCCATTTAGAGAGGCTTTAGCATTGTAACACGCACAGAGAGCAACAAGCACTATGGTAATCAGGAGGAAAAAGCGACATTATATCTGGGCTACATGATGGTTAAAAAATAAGAATCCCTGGCATTTAGTTTGCAGCATTAAATCTCAAGTTGGCTTTTAAAAATTAGATATGTCACTATCCTGATTTTCAAAGAAAAAGGTTGGCAAAAATCATAACCTAATCAACAGCAATCAACTGTAAATTGCTTTGTCCTGTTCTACCCAATAACTCAAAATGCTCCCTAAAGAGATTTGCCTTCCGTAACTTTTCAGAGTACATAACACAGAGAGAGAGGGAAATAATTTACAGAGGCAAGGAGTAGTGGCCAGCAACTTAACTTAACAGAAAATTAGGCAAAACATCAGGCAGTACTCCCTTACTTGGAGATCCAGTCAAAACCAGAACAGCCCCTTTGACGGACAGAGATGTATCTTATGTTCTGCTAACATGCAAATCTTTTGAGAAAAATCCTGCCATGTTATTTGGATAGAGAGCATTTATCTTGATGCCTTGTTCCATCTCTGGTTTCTTCTTCTTAGAAGCATCTTTTCACTTGCACTGCTTAACAGGTGCCAAGGTCAGTTCCCTGGCACTGCTGATTGCTTTACACATTTAAATATTTAACTAAAACATTTCACTACTATGCAGTGATCACAGAGAAAACAGAGGAAAGGGATGTTTTAAAAAAGAGAAATACAACCTATGAGCTGATTGAAAACTGAAGCTGATTAGATCTCAACCAATCTGAGTCTCAGCTTTGATCTTGCATCCAGGGGGTACCAGAGAACACAGAGCTCCTGCTGCCAGCATTGTATGAACTCCCTGATAAATGCTGATAAACTGCAAGAAATTAATATCTGAGGAGTGGGAGCCGCACACATGGTTGATTACTTACCTTGAGGTTTCTGACATGTGTTAGCAAAAAGTCTGATGATGTAAAGGCAGGAATCAATAATAAAACACAAAGCAATAGATTGCTTTCCATTTTGAAAAAAGTGAGGCTCCAAACAGAACGATATGCATAAATATATAGTGCTTTGTTTACCAAGTGTTAATAAATAACCCAATGAGAAAAGTGGGATTAAACATTAGGCATTTTGGGAAAATCACATGCTGAATTTTGAATTATTATAATGTACAGAATACTGTTAGAAAATCTGTTAAAGAATTTATATAATATTTCAGCAATGTCTCTTCTATGTAATAGCTCCAAACAGAAATTCACAGCCATTTCTGTACTGGCAACTGAGATTAGTCTCCACTCCAGACTCACTTTTTTTCCCAAATGAAAACTGTCATCTTTCTGATACTTCCTTAAAGGCTCAAATTTACTGGCTCAAATTTACTGCAGCCATAACAGAACTTGCAATCTGTGAAAGCCATTTAAGCTCCATTTCAAAATTACCCCTGTAATCCCCCGTATCACTCAGGTACCCGATTTAGGTATCATTATTTGACACGTGTCCTGTCTAGTCCCGAAACTTCCCATTACATGGGTTCCTATTCATCTTCATGGTTGAAATCGGGTCCAAGCTCCCAGGTCTTGCATCTTGCACACTCAGTGCGCACCCAGCCTGCTGCGGCAGGGCCATTTTATTTCTTATCTTTAAGTGTGAATTCTTTCCAAAACTTTTTAGCTGGTTAGTATCATCCATTGATGATACACAGACTCTGAGGACTGGGGGTTAAATGCTCAGTATTAAGAAAGCATTTTATTTTCTGGATGTCCTGGAGTCAGCGTTATGAGGTGCTCAGCCTCGGGAGGGACAGTGGAGAGCTCCAGGGGTTCCTTTTTAACCAGGCTGGAGGGGTTTTAACCAATTCTCTGCCCCATCCGAAGAGCAGCTGGGCTCTGCCAGGGCTCACGGCAGGTGGGCTGTTGTGGCACAGCCGTGCTCCTGTCGCCAGCGCTCAGCACACGGGTGTAAATGTGCCGCACGCCAGGGACCCGGCTCCCGCGGCGCTGCTGAGGGGACGGCGCTGTCCCGGCTCCCGCGGGGCTGCTGAGGGGACGGGGCTGTCCCGGGCCAGCGGCGCTGCTGAGGGGACGGGGCTGTCCCGGGCCAGCGGCGCTGCTGAGGGGACGGGGCTGTCCCGGGCCAGCGGCGCTGCTGAGGGGACGGCGCTGTCCCGGCTCCCGCGGCGCTGCTGAGGGGACGGCGCTGTCCTGGCCCACGGCGCTGCGGAGGGGACGGCGCTGTCCCGGCCCGCGGCGCCGCTGAGGGGACGACGCTGTCCTGGACCCCGGTGCTGCTGAGGGGACGGCGCTGTCCCGGCCCGCGGCGCTGCTAAGGGGATGGCGCTGCCGAGGGGATGGCGCTGCCGCTCCGCACCCTCAGGCGCGCTGCCCGCTCTCAACATGGCCGCCCTGCCCGCTTCCAAAATGGCCGCCGCAGCGCCGCGCCCGCGCCGTACAGCTGCGCGTCGGGCGCTCCATGGCCGCGGCCGCCCCGGGCATCTCTATGGCAGCGGGCGCTGCCCGGGCCCGGCGGCGGGAGGATGCCCCTGGCTGCCTACTGCTTCCTGCGGGCCGTGGGCAAGGGCAGCTACGGGGAGGTGAGCCTGGCGCGGCACCGCCAGGACCGCAAGCAGGTAGCGAGGAGTTGGGCCGCGGAGCACGGCACGGTGGCGGCCGCGGCTCGGCGTGAGGGCAATGGCCGGGGCTGGGCAGGGCTGGGCTGGAGGTGCCGTGGGGTCTGGGTGGGCTGTGACCGGCACTCAGCTGTGGCCCGGCCTTGGCTGGCGGCACTGACACAGCCTTGGGCACGACCAGGCATGTGGCATCGTGTCGGGCTGCAAGTGTCACCATCACCAGGTGCTGGGATGTGGCTGCAGCTGCTCTTTCTGTTCTCTTCCCTTGTCTATAAGAACCATTATTAAAGGTGTGGAAAACACTCTTCATGGAAAGGTTTTGGTTGTGTCAAAGCAGAAGCACAAATATTTTTCTTGGAAAAATGGCATCATCTGTCTTCTCTGGCCAGAACAGAGGTGTTTGATAGGGAATGTAAAAAACATCCATAGAGCAGTGCCACAGAAACCTTGTGTGTGAGCCTCATGGCCGGGATTTTACTGGAGAGCATGGGAGAAGGTTTGAKCCCAGCAGAGATCAGAGGGTGTGTCCTTCCCGGATGAAGGGAGCTCCCTGGTTGGAAYCCAGAGGCGAGTCCTTGCCATCTTTGCCTGGGCAGCAGTGATGGCCGGACCTGTGCCCGCCAGGCCATCACCTGTGTAGTGACCATCACGGTGCATAGTCCAATGTCCTCAGAGTGTCTCTAACCTGCTCCTAAAGGTGAATTGAGGTGACTTTCACTTGGATGTAGGTCCTTGGATTTCATTGCTGTGCTGCTGATCATTMACATTGACAAGAGCCTTGCTTGCTATTGTTGTTTCATCATAAATATTTGGTGCAATTTGCTGTATTTTATATTTTGCCAACTTTTACAAACTTTCTTCTGTAGCACAATTATCAGGATTTTTTGTTGTGGCTTTGGCATAGAGCCACATGTTCTGTGAAAGGAATGTTTTATTTAAGCATATTTGCTGTTAACTGAATGCTGGGTTTTTTTGTGGAGAAGGTCAAGTAGCTTTAARTGTTTAAAACAAAACAAAATGGAATTTGTGCAGTTTGATATCAAATAAGGTGGAAGAGCATTGTAATAGGCTTCAGTAGAAAATCTTGCCAGGAGAACATGCTCATTAAACCAAATATAAGTGATCCCAAGTTTAAACTTATGTATGTGGTTTGTTGCATTTTGGTAGTGTATTTTCTAAAAGATGCTGATACAAGCTTAAATGGTTTCCATGCCCAAAGATAGAGTTGTAGCTGACTTGACACACAGAACACAGTAGTTGCAACATTTCTATTTTATTTTAAACTTTGATGATGCTGTACACAATTAGTTTTGTGATATTCCTCCTTGAAGATTTGCATCATCACAGGTTCTATCCAGCAGGCTTCTGGAACACAAAGTCACAAGGAACTGTGGATTTTCTGGGTAATTGGTTCCCTTGTTATATAGGGATGTCACCTCAACACTAATTAAATGTGCTGGGTAATTAATAGGCCCAGCCTGGAGARCAGACACTGAATYATCTCTSAGGATGCTAAAATTCAGCAAGYARAAATATTTTWWAAWTYTTGTTTTAAAACCTCTCTGATAAGAGCAGGTTTGAGTGTAACTATCACATAATTGTTCTGTGGGAAGATGATGCCCTAAAGGGATTTCTACAATATTTACATTAGGATAGGGCCAGGTCAGATTAAATATTGGTATTGTGGGTGATGAAAGTGTTCTGTGGATTTTATTGTCTCATGTTCAGCTTCATGAATGTTTTTGCTGAAACCTCAAATTCCTTAAAATTGCATTTAATGTAGTACATATTAAGGAAGTAGATAACGACTTTTGTACATAGCTTTGAAGAATTCTTGACCCATCTACATACAGAATAAAAGAGATTTAGGAATGAGCATAAGACCTTTTGTCTCTTTCAGATGGCTTTTATCATTTATTTACATGTGACTAAATACTTTCCTTATATATATTTAAGGGTATTATTGATGTGGCCTATTTGAGTGTAACTGTGGTGCACAAAAAGGTATTTCAGGCTTAAAAGATGAATGACAGACACACATTTAAAATGAAAATGGGGGAAAAAAAGAGAAGTGTGACATTAGTCAGAAGAAAGCAAAACACCGCAACATTTCTGAGCAGAGTTGTGTTCAGGTGGATGAATAGAACACATCTGTTCCATTTTTATGGTGTAATGGTAGAAAAGAAGAAATTGTGCATAACCTTCAGCCAAACTGCAGCCTGCATGTAGAATAACAAGTGGAGATTTCAAATACTGCATTTCCTTTAGGTCTGGGGAATTCCCTAGGGCTTCTGCAGTTACTTTAGTCTCTTAATGTATACCTTGCCGTGTCTTTTACAGTATGTCATCAAAAAGTTAAATCTTAAAAGTGCTTCCAGTCGCGAGAGGAGAGCAGCAGAGCAAGAGGCACAGCTCCTGTCCCAGCTGAGACACCCCAACATCGTCACCTACAGAGAGTCCTGGCAGGGGGACGATGGGCACCTGTACATTGTGATGGGCTTCTGYGAGGGGGGAGATCTCTACCACAAACTCAAAGAGCAGAAGGGCACACTCTTGCCTGAGAATCAGGTGGTGGAGTGGTTTGTCCAGATTGCCATGGCGCTGCAGGTACAATGAAGTGTCATTTTGTCACCTTCAGATATAAATTTAATTTGGCATTTTATGCATTTAAAAGTTCCAGCTAATCTGCAGTCTTTGGATTCCTGTTTGGCTGGGTCAGCATCTAAATACAATGGTTTTTAGTACATTAAAAATGGGTCATTGCAGTCAAATCAACTGTTTAAGTAAGAAATTGCTGACRTATTTTATGTCTATGTCTCTATAGCACTGTAGACAGTGGTTACCTCCAGGGTGTTTGCAACTCTTGTCTGAAATGCTTCTCTGGTTTGAAAGTTAGATTAAATTTGCAAAATGTAGTTTTGGAAAAAAAAAGAGGCAGATTATTTCAGAAGCATTTTGTGTTCAGTKTTTTTACTGCTGTTTTTCATGGTAAATTTAGACTACTAATTAATCATTTCTGTTATATCTTATCCCACTCTTTTAAGTTTGTAATTGGAGGTTATTGAACTTCAAAGGCATTTGTTACAGCAATAAAGTACAGATATAAATGTTAACACTAAAGAATAAGAAATTGGACAGAAAATTCTATGCTAAAATTGGCTACTGTGGTCAAGCATGCACAGGTCTATGGTATTGCCTGTTCTTGTTTATTATGACTAATTTTCTTCCCTCTTTACACAAAGATCACATTGTAATTTCCTCTGAAATTTTATACTTTGGAGTAAGATTGTCAAGAAATGAAAGCAGTAGAAAGTGAGTTAATCTTAATTTTACATTTTCATTTCATCTTTTCTGCTGATTTACAAGAGCCATGCAGGCAGATTTGGCTAAAGCAGTGCCAAGTTTCAAGCCTCTGCCTGTATCAGTCATTCTTAATGTTAATTCACCARTACTGTCTTAGCAGGGCACTCCTGACTCTGAGAGTGATTTATATGTTGCTTCTGCTTTTGTATTTTACCTCTTTCACTTGTGTAATGAGATATTACTTTCCAGTGTAAAAGCACCAATTAGGTGTTAATTAATCCTATTTATGTTGGTTTTTTCCCCTAGTATTTACATGAAAAGCACATTCTACACAGAGATCTTAAAACTCAGAATATTTTCCTGACACGAACAAATATAATCAAAGTGGGTGACCTGGGAATAGCCAGAGTGTTGGAAAACCAGTATGACATGGCCAGCACTCTCATAGGCACCCCGTACTACATGAGCCCTGAACTGTTTTCTAACAAACCCTACAACTACAAGGTACAGTATCAAAATGTCATTTCTCTTTTCTTAGGCACCATATTTTGTTTGTCTGAGAACATTACAGTCAKATCCATGKTTTTTAGTTTCTCATTGCTTCCAAGTCTTTTTAATCTTCACAAAGACCAAATRAAAAAATAGGAGAGAGATTTGTAGGAACCTTTATTTCTGGAGCTGTGTTTGGGAATTCATAGCACGTGATAAGTTATCACAGCCAAGGTGTTCAGCTGGCTGCCTGTACCTCTCACAGCTGCAGAGATATATGCTGATATTTCTGTTCCCATTCTGTATTAGATAGAGGTGCTTTCTAAATTTATTATATATACTAAATATATAAATGCCAGACAATAAGCTTTACATTCAAAAGTTTGTATTAGTCATTACAGCAGCATTAAAAAAAAGGAAAAGGAAATTTTAAGGAGAGGAATAAGCAGTATTGCTGTGAATTTAAAATAAAACAGAATAAAACAAACATGTTCAGCTCTTGCTGCAAACCACACACAATGTAAATATGAATGTCTGCAATGAGCAAGAACTGAGGTGAAACTTCTTCCAATGAAAAAATCAAGATTTTTCTTTATGGTTAGGACTGATAGTGTACTAAAAAAGGAAACAAGCACCATCTCGCCACTCCCCCCCCAGCTAATTTCTACACTTCCTTTTGGAAAAAAATTGGGGGTATGTGTAAGGAAATGGTTCACTTGGTCAAAATTAAAAATACAAGAGTGAGATTTAAGAAAAAAGTTTGTAATGGAATTTGGACTTAATTAGGTTAGTGTCATTAAAGGCCTCTTTGAAAGCATGTGACTAAGTCCAGAGATAAAACCTGTACAAYTAAAAAGAAGTTCCCAAACATTTTCTCTTCCCCTTTTTTTTCAGTCTGATGTTTGGGCCTTGGGCTGCTGTGTTTATGAGATGGCTACACTGAAACATGCCTTCAATGCCAAGGACATGAACTCCTTGGCTTATCGAATTATTGAAGGAAAGGTAAAAACGCCTAATTTTTTTTTACGTGCTTGGATTTTCTATCTAGAAATTGAGATGATCTTTTCTAATCAGCAGTATTGCATGGAGTTAGAAACAGTTGCATGTAACATGCATCATCATATATATTGTAAGACTGGTRTTTTGTGGTGGTGTATGATGTGATGATACCAGACCAAGGAGTTATTTCTTTGTAGACATGGCTAGAGTTTCTTSTTACCTCTTCATGTAATGAATATACTGATTAATTTTCAAAGTTCGGAGATTACTTGATTTGCTTCTGTTTTTGCATAARCATTGCATAAAAATTAAATTACAGTGGGATGCCATTTTCCTGTTATGTAAGATTAGCTTATTTAAGCATCTTCTTGGTTTTGGCATGTACTGAAGTTAATATGGATTTATTTTATCTAAATTTTTAAGCCTATTTACAGAACTTTTACTACTGATATTAATAAAATTATGTATACTTCTTAGACAAACACTTGGAATTTCAATATTTTGTTTAAGCAGTTGGGTAGCTTTCAGCATTTGAACAATGAGTCTGTTTTTTCATCCASACTATGTAGCTGACCATAACTGTCACACTGCATTCTAGCAGTAGCCCCTGTTGATRAATATTTTAAATAATACCAGGCTTCCCTTTCCTTTCCCAGCTGCCACCCATGCCAAAGGATTACAGCCCACAGCTGGTAGAAATAATACAAACTATGCTCAGTAAAAAACCTGAGGAACGACCTAGTGTGAAAAGCATCCTGCGGCAGCCRTATATCAAACAACAGATTTCTTTGTTTTTGGAAGCCACAAAGGCGTAAGACATTTTCATTTGAGTGATTCTGTGCAAAATATTCATGTTATTGTCTGGTTTTTACAACTTTTCCTGGGTTTTGTAGCAGGATAAAATATGTTTTGTTATGTGCAGCTACAAAGCACATGAAAATGAATGTCTTTGAATTCTTTGAGAAAGATGAGGAAATTAGAGGGGAAAATAGATTTTTCTGCAAATGCAGAATAAAACTGCATAGTGCTTAGGAATACAGAATTGGTAGAAAACATGCACATTTCCACATGGTTCTTGAGGCCATTTATCAWCTGGGAGTTGAAAAAACAAGTTCCTTTTGATATACACTGATACAATTATTTTTCTTTGTCAGGTTTAGTCAGTTGTTTTACTGTTTCCAGATAGAACTGACCTTGGTGCTCTGCTGAGCAAGTGCACATTGCTGGCGAAGTCTGAATTGTTTTTTTAAGCTCCTTTTCTAGAATTGAAAATGAGGGTCCTTCGCACAGTCTGTTGAAAAACCTCAATATCTGATACTCTCTATCTGAAAACCCTTTAGTAGAGTGGATTTTTTCTTTATAATTAGTATAATCTAAAGAAATATCCTAAGACCCAATTGATAGTGATTGAATGAGCAACTTTCATTTTCTTTACAGGAAAGCTGCTAGAAATCATAAGAAAACAGTGAATTCTAAACCTAAAGATCCTTGTTCTGTCATCTCAGCAAAGAATGAATCTCACAGCAGGAATGTTACACACCAAAACCACTCCTCTGAGCAAGCCAGAAAATACAAAATCGTAAGATACAGGGTATTTTTCACCTTAAAAAAAAAAGCAACAAAACCCAAATTCCTCTTGCTTTTTTTTTCTAGATAAAAACTACAGTTTTTAAGAGGTGCCTAGAGCATTCCTGAGAACATTAGATCTGAATCCCAGCAATGTGTAACATTCATATTAGGGAAGGAAGTGTTTTTAGTGAAGAGTGGAAGTAATTAAACAGCTTTGGATCAGTGAAATTAATTGCAAAGTCTATTAGATATTAACAACACCTTAAAATGGTTAATCTTGTGCATGCTTTTTGTTTTCTGTAATGAGTCTGCTGTTCTGGGTTTAGCTTTCAGTGTTGTACTACACTATGTTTATTCAGCATTTCATCTTAAGAACTGTTGGAGCTTGTTGGCTCCTCCCTTACAGAAAAATCAAGGGAGTACAAATTTCCTTTCAAGCTCCTGGTGAAAATAAGTGTAATCAATGTGTATAAACCAATATCTAAAATAGACCATTTGCAAATCTGTATCACTTTAAAAATACGGGTTGTGACTTTTGTAATTGATCATAATTTCTTTTCCCTTTACATGCTCTGGTATGTTCCTGATTTTCTTGAGGAGCTTAGATAATTCTTTCATATGTGTGTAAAACCCAAAAGGTAATAACTTTTTTTTTCTTTTAATTCTAGGATGAAGAAGATTGCATCATCAAATGCAAAGACACCAAATTTTGTCCCTCTGAGAAAACAGCTGTTGAGTTGGAAAGAAAATCATACAATAATGATGTGAACAACTTGGGAGACTCCATAGCTACAGTCAGTGGAGTGAGCATTGATCTCTCACCATCTGAAAGGATGAAGCATGGCAGTGAGAAATGTGGCAGGGAGCGTGTTCCAGAGAAGAATAAAGCAAAGCATTTCCACGTTCCAGGCCCTTCTAAAATAACATCTAACAACCCACCAGTTAAGGAAGATGGACAACAGCAAAGAACAAAACAGGCTTTTAAAGCTGAAAGTGTTGAGTCTAAGCCATCTTCTATTGACTCTGTAGAAGATGAWGATGACACTTTGAAACTCCTGCAGCCTCTATCAAAAGACCAAAAGCAAACTSATGTGGTAATGTATTTATGCTTCTTTGAAGCAGATTTAACCAGTGGCCAGCTCTTAAAATTTAGACAACTGCTGCACATTTTGCTGCACATGTTGCTGTGCAACATTTTTCTGTCAAAGTAGGATGTTGCTGATGCTATTACTGAGATTCTTAATTATTCTTCTTAGTTAGGAGCCTTGGTTTCAGATTTGCAAATTATGAAGTAGTTTTGGGTTTACATCTCTCTAGATGATTGGAATTCTGTTTTTACAGGGGAAAAAAAATGCTTTTCCAGCTGAGAACAAAGAGGGTGAGAACAGTTTTGTTCTGCATTGTAAATAGGCCTGAATAATCTTGATTTGAAGGGGGGGCTAATTGGTAGTGATTGTCTTTTCACTGTATTTTGGTCTRCCATGAGATTTTTAATGATAAGTAATTATTTATTTCAGAGTTTGGATTCTACTGACAAGCTGCTAGCACCCTTTGTTCCTGTTGGAAATCAAGTAAGTGACCTTCTTTAAAGATTGAGTTTAAAGATGCTGATGCACCAGGTATTTCTTCTGTCTATCAAGTAAAAATTTATTGTGATTGTACCTGTGCTGTGTTAAGGTGGTTGCAGTCCAAATTGTAAAGTGGCCTATTTTGATTTTTTTAAGTATGTCTGTGTAAACCTGGAAATGATATGTCTAAATTTTTTTAAAATACTTTTACTTATTAGAATGATGTCAGTCATGGAGCTTCAGGAAATGCTCAAGGGAAAATGACCTTCTACTTGCAGCCCTACAGCTCTGTCAGTGAACCCTCTCTCTCACGGCAGCAGCACAAGAGAGAGCTTGCTGAAAGCTGCTCAGAGAAGGTGCAGATACTTGAAAAATACTTCTCCTCTTTCCTTTAAGACTCCTGTGTTTTTCCTCTTTAAACGTGGGACCTATTTTTTAAAAAAGGGTGGGTGTTTTAATGCTGTTCTTGTTTCATGTGTGTCTGTATAACTTCATTGGTARCAAATGCAGTTCACTGAAGGTGACTGTTAGAAGCAGTAAATCTGAAAATCCCAATAACCCTCATGGGGATGAGGTGGGTGTGCCAGATGGTCTGTGCCTTTGCTGGGCTGCAGTCTAGGAAATTCCATCAGAACTTCTCACTTGTTTGTGACTGCAAGCCAGTACCTTCTGGATAAGGCTTCTTGTGGTGGGTAGTAGCTTAGTAGTTACACACTTAGAACAGATGTGTAATGGCTGCCCTGAGCTTCTGAGTGCAAACTGTMGGAAAAAAATATTGGCATGCACAGAGAATAGAGCTCCTGTCAATTCTTCCACACTGAGCAGGGAGATTTCTTTGGGGAATGTCAATGGCTACACAAGGCCAGAGAAGAGGGTGATTGATGATTGATAACCTGTTTTTCTCTTTGCATGTTGCTGTTTGCAGGTAGTGACAGTTGTTGCAAAGGCATTGGCTGAAAAGTAGTATGGGAGGAGGGGGATGAGATGTAGGGATGGAGAGAAGGAAGTGGAGGCAATGAGATGTGGAGAGGGAAGGATGAAGTTGGGAGATGTGAARAAGTTACAGTAGGATTYAAAATCACTGGCATCCAGCTTTACCATGCAAGAATGTCTTCTAGATTGCAGAATACTTGAACTTTTAGTTTTAAAAAAAGTAATTCTTGCTCACTTCTCTGTCAAGTTCAGAGCAGTTTCTCCTCGACCTCTACCTGTTCCTTCTGATGTGACTGCAAAGACAGCCCAGAATGGTGCAGAGCATCCAGAGCCTGCAAATAGTGCCAAAACCAATCAAGCAGCCATTCCGAAGGTTAGTGATGAATACTGTGTCTGCTTGTTTTTGTCTTATTCCTTCTGAGCAGTTTGTTCTCTGAGTGTATGCATAGTGAGTAAAGAAATGTGTAGTAGCCTCCTACCTTGTGGAAGCCCAGTCAAGCACCTGTCAGTGTGGGATGAGTCTTACTGTGCCTTGGAGGTCAGAAGCCCCTTTTCTAGACCCCAGATTGGTCTCATTGAAGACAGCTTTGTAATAAATAATTAAGCAATAATTAATAGCTCTTTCTCCCATGTTGAAAAGTATTTTTTGCTTAATAGCAGATTAGAAAACAAAAGCTATAATAGTGATTGCAAATGAATATCAAATTAACTTCCTTTGAAGGAACGGCCCTTGTCAGCAAGAGAGCGAAGGAGGCTGAAACAGTCTCGGGAGATGCTTCCCTCTGGTAATTTTTATCTTTACATGTTAACATTTTATGTCTAAGTAGGCTAATAACTTCTTTGTTAAGAAGTTATAACTTCTTGTCTGTCYTTCATTGCCTTTAGAAAGGTACACTAATGATCTAATTCTGTGTTAAATAAAACTTTCTGTTTACACATCTATATTTTTATGCTTTTTWGTTATGTTCAATTGTGTTCTGTGTYGACAACTAGTTTTTGAAATGTACCTGAAATGTAGAATATTCACTTTTAGACAAAAGCTTCAGTGTTTTCTCTTAGGTGAATACTTACCTGCCTGTTTTCTGCCAGGTGATAGATTTTTTTTCTTGCATGAGCTTGAAACTAATCCAGAATACATGCAGTGTCATTGTAAATATTGTTAAAACATCATCCTTCCAGTGGTTCCAGCGAGACAATCATTAAATGGTGCAGTAGTTGAAGCAAAATCACTAGTGGAAAATTGTGTTAAAGTTCATCAGTCCTCATCAGATCCCAATATTTCTCAGGTAAACCTTGTTGAAAGTATTTCTTCCATGTAAGAATAGTAATTTATGCCATATTGCTGAATTTCTTTCAACTGTTAGAATTTTTGTCATTTATTCCCTCTTCCCTTAGAGAAAGAGAGAAGCCCATTGCCTGTCTGATGATGATTTAAGCTCTTCCACAAGCTCTACAGACAAGTCCGATGGTGATTCCAAGGAGAGGTATGTATTTTGTTTAATATTGTGCAAGAGTTTTCACTGCTGTACTGGACCTTGACTTGGAGTGGGAAAAAAATGGTTTTCATACTTTATCTCTTCATAGTGAGTGATTGAAAAAGTATGTGACGTATAAAGTAATATAGCTCCATTTTGTTGTTGTCTCTGTGACTGTACACCTTCCATGCTGAACTTTCTGGGCCATGTGATTGTGTACTTCTGGTTTTTGTGAACTGTAGCTTCCCATGAAACCAGTCTTCCAGCTCCAAAGGATSTTTACTGTCAGGATGCTTTAAAAGCACAAATTAAAAGGTGCCAATATGCTTCCTTTCCACTGTAAATGAGGCTGAATTTATTTCTGATTTTGTCAGCTTTCAAAAGATGTGATTTTTTGTATTACCACAGTGAGTAGTAGGATTATGTGTTTTTGCAGTGACCAGGCTCTGAGCCTTTGTTAGATTAAATCGTCCCAATGTTGCTATTGATAAAAGTGCACCACAAGAAGTAATTTAACATGGAATACTTACTAGGACCTCACTACACTTATTAAATATCCTTGGAATGCAGGGTGGAARTTGCATTATGATGGTGACTGAATTATTTCTTCCTCCTCTCCTAGGAAAAACATGAATGAAATGAATGACTTGGTGCAGCTAATGACGTGGACACTGAAAATGGACTCCAAGGAGAACTCKGAGTGCTGTGTAACCTCAACACCAGAGTTTAAACTTCATAGAAAATATCGAGATACTTTGATATTGCATGGAAAAACACCTGATGAATCAGAGGATTTAAAAATGGAAGAGATTCCTTCAGGTCTGTTATTCTGGGATTCTGTGGCAATACTTTAGTGACATCCCATATTCTTCTGCAGAGTATGAAAATTGCACTGGAAGTAATTACTACGGCATTGATTTTTTGATTGTATTTTATTTTTAATAGATATGTTATCAGTCCCTTACAAGATTAGGAGAATGGTTGAAATCCTGAGATCTGATCTGGTACAAGGATTGGGAGTGAAACTTCTTGAGAAGGTGTACAGAATCATGGAAGAAGATGATGAAGCAAAAAGAGAGGTGAATGTTTTTCGTAATAAAATTCTTTAATTTATTTACAATCCTAGATAAAAGAGCAGGGTCTTTAAACTATTGATATGGAGTAAACCTAAACTATTGATATGGAGTAAACCTTGATTCCAAAAAGTCTTTATGGGTAGGCAAGGGCCCAATGTATTGTAATTTTCACTCTTGAAGTTTGATTGTAGATGTAGACTATGTTTAACTGCAACTTCTTCTGCAACTATGTTGCAATTGCAACATCAGAGCTTTAGACCAGTGCCACGGTCCCTGAGTTTGGGGAAGATGCAAAGGATGCAAATAATTTTACTCTCTGCTGTTTCTCCAATAATAATTTCTTCTGTCTGTCAAATATTTGCCTTGACATTACTTGCCATATGCCCCTTATGTCCAAAATAAGAAATAGTTTAACATCAATTCCCAAGAGATGAATGCTCTATTGGGAGGAGAACCTCCAGCTCCTTTGTCCAAAAGCTTGCTTAAGCCTACCCGTGCATATTTCATTTGTAACCTGTGAAGACCTTATATTTTAAATTTTTGGGTGGGATTTGAAAGTCTCTTGCCTTTAGACAACAATGACTTYCATTTTTCTTCTCTCCCATCTACATTGCCAAGCTTCACATGCTGCTTTCAGATGAATGCTTTGGTATTTTTTTGTTAATATTTTGGCAGCTCCTGCTTTTTTTCAGTGTCAGTAGATGTAACGGTTTTGTTTTGTGTGTTCTAAACAGTTGCAKTTGCGGGAACACATGGGAGCCAAGTACGTGAGCTACAGCGCGAAGGCTCGGCACCTGAAATTTCTTGAAGAAAATGTGAAGCTCTGACCAGAAACTTTTCCTTAGAGAAAAGAACTGTTTTCTAGCTCCTTTGATAGACTGGACCAATTTACAAAGCACAGTTATCCATTGATCTCCTTTGCTGGAATAAGGAGGTGAACTAGCAGAAAGCGTTAAGAGTTTGTAGTAGTACTTTCCACGTTAAAATGTGAACCAGGCTATCACTTTCTCAGAAGAGAAACTTTCTTTTTTATTATCTTAACGAAAYTTTTAGAAGTTGCTTTTCATAGATGAAAATAGGGGTGGATACAACATTTTGTATACTAAGGAGCGTCAAAAAGGATTAGGTTTTGGTTTGAATTTGTCATAGAGAAAGGTTTTTGGTATGGTCTCATACTAAATACAGTAACAAAATCTCTTGCTAAGACTCTGGTGTGATAAACTATATGCTATTATATCACATAGTTTTGAAAATTTAGCATGAAGAGAGAATTACTAATTTTTGTGGAATTCAAGGTCCTCAGGTTCTGTAAATTGCCAAGTCCAAGTGCTGAGTGGCCGCTGTACTACTTGTAAGGAGAGACTTTGTTCTTGTGTTTTGTTGCTGAGGCAGCCACCAAGGTGGGGGAAAGCATTTGGTAACTGGATAAAGTAAGTCTGAAACTGTTTGAAAGGAATGGTTACCATGGTCCCAGATGGAGAAATCCCTTTGCCTTACAAATACTAATTCCTTTTAGGAATGAAGGTGCCCAAGACCAGAACCACTTYGGGAAAAGATAAAACCATTATTTTTCTTCGTTTGMATCCAGAGTYTCTYGCTACACCCACCTAGGCATTTTGTRTACCATCCCTASAGGAAAAGCAYGTTTTTTAAAGAATAAAGGGAATTGAATTTGTAAAATAAAATTATAAATGAACATCCTGTCTCTTYTCCTGACTGTAGCTGAAATATTGTAACTTCTAGCACCTGTGAGGGAGGTTACTAACATCACAGTAGTTAAAAATACCATACCTATGGATCCTGCAGCCTCTTACACCCTTACATGATCAAGTTACAATGTTTCAACAGCTATTGTATTTTGCAGAGGCAAAATGTTACTTGCTCTTCCCAGGGAAATTTATTTTAAACAAAACCTGCCACTCTGCAGTCTCCTATCCTAGAACAGTTATTTTCAGAGCTGTGGGGTATGTACCATTTCACAGTATTTGTTACAACCTGGCACTACCGAAAGGTTTTTTTTACACATGGTTAGAAATATTTCAGTAGAAGTCCAGCTGTTTATTATCTTCTAAGCTATGGCAAGAGCTTAACTAGACACCATTTGATTCACTAAGTTCCTATTTACTAAAATACTTAAGATGTGACCTCCAGTAGCCTTCTGAAGTTAATCCCAGCATCCCTGTGTTCCCAGTGACTTTTCTGAAACTCCAGACCCAATTTCAAGCCTTCATGCTCCCTGCAGAACTTGGTTGTACTCATGGTTGTRTAGAAAGTACTAAGAAAAAAACCCAAACACTAAACCAAGAAATATCTTGCAGTGAAAATMCATTTAACAAAATTTAACAAAATAGCAGCATGGAGAACCACACTGTTTAGCTTTTAGAATGTCTCTTTGGCTTCCTCTCTGCTGCCTTCTTCTCTTCTGTGCCTGACTCCTGGACAGGCAGCCACTTGAGGGGATTGCGGCGGTACATGGGCCATGGAGGCAGTGTCAGCTGAGGGCAAAGGCACGAGTCAGAACATGGACACTGAGATGCTAAACAGTTGTTTTGTACAGCTTATTAGGAAAACCTTAATCCCTAACTAGTTATCAGATAGTCTGAAGAAAAATCATACAATTTCATATAAAAAGGCACATACATTTACAGCTTATATTTTACAGTCATGCTTAAGAATATGACTATAGCACCCCAGGTGAGCAGCTCCCATCTTGAAGAAAAGAAAGATCCTCCTGGACTCCTGAAGTGACACCAGCAGTCCAGCCATGCATTGGGACTCTCCCTTTACCTGGCATCAGGGGTAAGTAACTCTAGCCAGACTGACTCGGGGATGTTTAAGGAGCAGCTGGATGATGATGACAGAGGCTTTTCTAAACAGTCCTCTGTGTGTGTGTGTCTTAAGTAGTGATTGGTCAAATTGTGCTGTGTCTGAATGCTTGAAAGGTATAAGAAACATGTGAAAACTGGATTGGGACAAAAGGAATGGGACACCTCTCATGTATTATTAAGGCATTACTCCTGC
This sequence comes from Malurus melanocephalus, assembly GCF_030028575.1. Classification (NCBI taxonomy): domain Eukaryota; kingdom Metazoa; phylum Chordata; class Aves; order Passeriformes; family Maluridae; genus Malurus; species Malurus melanocephalus. The sequence continues at coordinate 1,155,609 of NW_026623465.1, read as the reverse complement.
AAATCCATACTCTGCCTCCTTGTCCCTCTTCCTCAGTCAGCAGGGGACAAGCTGCTACTGCACAGAAAKCTTCCCTGTCCTTTCCATTATCAATGCTGTCAGATGGACTTAACACTACTTTTAATCAAAATGAAAAATGAACTCAAAAGTGGTATTAAATTGCAAAAATTCTGCTGGCATTTCAAAAAATGCACTTAATGGCCTGCAAAACATTTCATACAGATCAGAGAAAGTACAAATACATGTTAATAAATCTAAATTACATAACAAACATTAATCTGTACTGACAGGACCTTAATTTAACTATTATTCTGGATTAAATAGTGCATGTATATTCTGGTTTGGGGAAAAAACATTCTTACCAAGCATGATAATGCAAATCCAGCCATAACAATGTAAACAGTCCATCCAAACTGTTCAGTGATGTATCCATAGATGAAACCAATTACCTGGAAAAATAAATTTAAAAAAAATCAAACTTTAGATGAAGAAAAATATTTCCCATGACATGATGAARTTGCAGGGGGTGGATTTAGGAAGGAAAACACAGGTTTTTGAAAGCATAGTTCATACATGTTTCTAAGCTTTTCAAAATTGCAGGCCAACAATGAAAGTAAAAGATGGGAAGAAGTTTTAATCCATGATAATCCCTCTGACTTTGTCTAAAGTCTTTGTTTTAGTGACCCGAAACAATAAGAAAAGTATTTGTAAGATCAGAAAACAAAATAGTCCTTTATGTTCTCACCCACAGGTCTAGTATACTTACTGCAGAGACAAGAATGATCCCTTGAAAAATCTGTTCTGCTAATTTTTGGCCCTTGTAGTCCTGTAGAAAGAGACACTTTTTAGTCAGTTATTCAAAACACAAACCTGCCCACTTAACTCTTTCAGGTTAGATCCTACAGTCTACCTGACCATGGGTTCTCAGCGTTTTTGTTCAATTTTCAAACCAGATTGGAATTATTTTTCTTACAGTGTCTGAAAACACCTCCTCTGCAGGCTTGACCACATCACCTAGAAACAGAAGCAAGCACTGTCTGATCAGGGTAAGTAATGCAAGTTCAAAATATCATTGTAGTCATCTTAACATCACTAAGTAAAAGCTGTGTCACCACAGAAGAGGGTATGCCTGAGAGGGCACRGTGTGAGTGGCAGCTGTGTTTTGGATATAAGTAACTCCATGGTGGGTGCCAAGAAGATGGTGCYAGACTCTCTTCAGTGGTGCCCAGCAAYAGGCAACAGGACAAGTAGCAATGGTCAWAAACTAAAACACACCAAATTCCACCTCAACAGGAGGAAGAATTTTATGTTGAAGATGGCAGAGTGTTGGGACAGGCTGCCTAGAAAGGTCGTGGAGTGCCTTTCTTTGGAGACATTYCAAATCCACCTGGATGCATTTCTGCTCCAGGTGACCCTGCTTTGGCAGGCTTGGACTGGATGATGTCCAGAGGTTCCTTCCAAATCCAAACTAATCTATGATTACACGACTTTAGAAAACGTGGCTCTCTGGGAGCACAAGCTGCCTTCTGCCCGTCTATWGCGCAGGCAGGAAGACACAGAGGGGCTTCCCTTTACAGCATCTGAAAGTCCCAACTCCCAGGTCAAAAATCCAAATTATATGGATTTATGCTGCATCCCCCTAGTCGTGCCTCCTACGATCGCGCAGGGGCTGCTGTGCCTGCGCCCGGCCGTGTCGCCGGGCGGGCAGGGGACACTAAACCCGCGCCCGGCCGTGTCGCCCGCAGTGCCCCGGTGCCGAGGCGCGGGCGGGCCCTACCATCTGCGTGGGGATGGAGCGAAACACGCTCAGCATGGCGGCGGCGCCTCTCCGGCTTCTTCCCGCTCCTCCTCGCAGCCGTCTCCCCGCTCGCGGTCGGGGCCTTGCTGTTGGCGGGGCGCGGCGCGGCGGCTCCGCTGGTAGCGGCGCTGGTGGCGGCGGAGCGGAAGGCGGCTGCTGAGCTGGCCGGAAGCGCGCCCCGTCCGCCCCGCCCAGAGCTCCGTCGGGCGGGGGTGCCGCCTCCAGCCCCGGCCATCGTCTCCGCGACGCCGCTGGCGCTCCGCGGCTGCTCCGGTTTCCTCTCACTGTCCCGCTCCCCGCCGGGACGCGTCTCCTCGGCAACGGCCGCTTCGCCCCGCAGGACCCCGGCGGAGGCGCTTTCCCCGGCAAGTGCGAGGCGCCGCGGGGCCGCCTGTGGGGAATCCGCACTGACTCGGCAGCCCGCCGGCCGCCCTCCCGCCCGAGCCTCGGGCTCGCCTCGTAGAGCCCCGAGCGCCTCCGCGGCCCCGGTATTGCGGCGGGTGAGCGCGGTGCGGGTCCGGCAGCGGGCTGCGGTCAGGCACCGTGACGGGCACCCGCGGCCGCACGGGCGGTCCGTGAGGGGCAGGGGCGCCGCGGGTGGTGCCGGGGAGCCGGGCACGGGCCCGCCGGCCCCGGAGCGGGGCTGTGCCCTCCGAGCAGCCCGGGGAGCGCGGTGTGCGCTGTGGGGAGCAGGCGGAGCGGCGCGGTGTGTGTTTCATTGTGCTCCGTGACTATCCCTGTGCAGAGCCCGTTCTGTCAGTGCCCCCAGCCCGGCTGCCGCGTGTCGCTGAGGCACCGGCCGTGTCTGTGCGGCACCGGCTCTGTCTGTG
>NW_026623465.1:1137651-1151821 GCF_030028575.1 Malurus melanocephalus | reverse complement strand
TGTGCGGCACCGGCTCTGTCTGTGTGCGGCACCGGCTCTGTCTGTGTGCGGCACCGGCTCTGTCTGTGTGCGGCACCGGCTCTGTCTGTGCGGCACCGGCTCTGTCTGTGTGCGGTACCGGCTCTGTCTGTGCGGCCCCGGCTCTGTCTGTGCGCCTCAGCCCCGGCGCTGGGAACTGCAAAATGCTTCATTCCACAGCAGGACGTGGCGTTGTGCTCCACAGGCAAAGCTCTGTGTCCCGCCCCGTGCCAGCAGTGCGGTGGTGCTGGAGACGGGTCAGAGCCAGGATTTGTTGGGCTCCGCTGATGTGGCTGCCCTGGGGGAGAAATGTAGCAGCGGGAAGGAGGTGCTTGGTTCTGATACATGTAGCAGCCACAGTATAGTCTGCAGCAGCCACAGTATAGTGTTTTAATTCAGGGATTTCGGAAGTTTGTCGTAATTTCTAGAATTTTGCATGTTGTTAGAGAGTTTTCTCTGCATTATTTGAGAGGTCTTTCACATGCTAGGATATGCAGCTCTTGTTCTGATTTCGCCTTGGCCTTTATAATGAACAAGTATGTTTGAATTTCTTAGCAAAATTGCATCAATGTTTTATTTTTACCCCTTTCTATAACATGATATTACTGCCTTCTTTCTCACTTTTGTGATCTGTACSATGCAATGACACTTAAGCTTATACTCAGAGATATGTATATATTTTATGTAGAGAATGTAATGGTTTTTAAATATAAAAACCTGTAACAAAGCTGTTTGTTAAAATCTTGTAAGCACTGTGTCCTGCCAGAATTCTGCATTTGGTTAAGTGTGGAAAGAAATACATAATAGTTCATCTTATTGTTTGGATGCTTCCAGTTCAGATAGTTAAATAAGTTGTTTCAACAGTAAAGAAACCATACACAATTGTCCAGATCTTCTCAGATAACTTTTGACTGGCAGAAGGAGTTTAGCTTGCTTTTTTTTTTTTTTTTTTTTTTTTTTTTTTTTTGTGTGTGTGTTAGTGAAGTAGGTGGAAAGATCTGTACATCTCCTTTTTATCTCTGAGCTCTTCTTTGGATATGTCATTGTATGTGTGTGTGTGTTAGTGAAGTAGGTGGAAAGATCTGTACATCTCCTTTTTATCTCTGAGCTCTTCTTTGGATATGTCATTGTATGTGGGGAGTGGTCCCTAACATGAGAAGTACATGGACCTGTTTGGAAGTCCAGGGCAGGGCCCCAGAGATGCTGTAGGGGCTGGAGCASCTCTRCTGTGGRGACTGGCTGAGAGAGCTGGGRTTGTTCACTCGGGAGAAGGCTCCAGGGATACCCTAGAGACCCTTYCAGTGCCTAAAGRGGCTCCAAGAGAGCTTGTACACTTTGGTACAAGGGCATGGAGTGACCGAATGGAGGGGAATGGCTTTAAATTGACAGAGGGCAGGTTTAAATGAGGTATTAAAAAGAAATTMTTGGCTGTGAGGGTGGTGAGGCCTTGGCATAGGTTGCCCAGAGAAGCTGGGGATGGTGTCTGTGTCCATGGCAGGGGGTGGAACCAGCTGATCTTGAAAGTTCCTTCCAACCCAACCCATCCTGTGATTCTGTGGTTCTAGTCAGGTACTTAATGATATCGTACTCACTTGTTAAAATGTGGCATACAGGGACAGACAGACATATCTCTTTGATAGAGAGAAACATTCTCTGCATTTGACACTGAAACCATYGTGACACTCCTGGTGATAGTGTGCTGTGCCTCAGAATGCACTGGAAGCAGGGAGTGACTGCTGTTTTTTTTTCTTGCAGGCTTGCAGGAACTTTAAGCTTATAAAAAGAATAGAAAAATGACATTAAGGAAAGGTATGTGTATTTGTGCTTGTCTGATTGGTTTTTCTAATATCTTTTCTATCTGAGTTTCTCAGTCCTTTGGTTAWATTGATGAAGCTTTTTCTTCTTTATTTTCAGTGAACATTTCCATCCTTATAGTGGCTGTTATCATATTTTTGCTAGTTATTCATCATAATTTCCTAAGCCTCAGTGATTTCTTGAGACGGGAATTGTCAGGTATGTTGAGTTTTATTTTCATTAAAAAAATAAGTATTTTTTWAAGATTTGGTGGGTAAACACATGCTTTGGCCAGATAGAACTGGGAGGGAGAAGTTGGTGAAGTTATAGACATAGCAGAGGAGACCAAAGGTAAGTGCAGACTGYTGTAGCTCAGCTTTTTAGTACCATGTGGTGTGTGTGAATATGTGTGGTTAAATGTGTGCAGTTTGTTGTAAATGTGATGTTACTCTATTGATTAACCTCTCAGATTCTCAAAAGCTGTTGCTCTGATTTAGGTGTCTGATATTGGCTTGCTGTAATCCACACCTCAGCTCAGCCATCCAAGTGTGTAGCAGAAATAATTGATGTGTTGTGGATTTTAGTGGGATAATAATAATAATATATAATGCTATAAACAAGTACGTCATTTGTACTCCACAGATCCAAGCCCCTTAGGACTTCAGCCTATAGATTTCATTCCTGCAGCTCCCCAGAGGCTGACAGAGGAGAGGAATGACAAGGAGATTTCTGTGGTCATTGCAGCATCGGATGAGAGGCTCGGGGGTGCAATTGCAGCCATGAACAGCATTTATCAGAACACCAGATCCAATGTGGTTTTCCACATTGTTACTTTGAATGATACTGTGGATCACTTGAGGTAATGATCTTTGGATTTCCACAATACTGTGAACTTTAAGWGTCTCTGAGAAGAGAGTGAGCTGCCTTTCCCTGGGGCTGCACTCCCTGGACTCCCAGTCCCATCTGCTGCTGCCTATGGCAGCTTTTGGATAAGGCTGCTCTGGGAGTCCTACAGCCATTCCTCTGGTCAGGTTTCAGGGATTGAAAAGAGATGTCTTTTCCAGTGGGGAAAGKTAAAAGGTACTTCTACATTTCATCTAAGCACTTCAAATGCTGGCAATCATGTTTMTCCATTTTTATAGATTGTTCTTTGATCCTTGTATTTTTATTCCCTTCTGTCCACACTGATGGTTTTGGGAAGGACCTTCCAGATCACAGGACTGTGCATTTCTGATAAAATAAGAAGCAACCTTGTACCTTCCACTTGTCCCAGGTGTGCAGTTGCTGACCCTGGGCATGCCCCTGTGGCCACACAGGACAGCCCCAATGCCAGCCACTGATTATATCCCAGATGTGTTTGTTGGGTAGGGAAGTGAGTGGCCACATCACATCACATCACATCACAGTCAGCTGGATGCACAGCTGGATGTCAGCTGAAAAGCACTTTCTTGCTTTTCACTTGATTTTCAAGATCTGTGCCTTTCTTCTCTTTACAGGATGTGGCTGAGTAGCACTCCTCTGAAAAATATGAGATACCAAATATCAGAATTTGACCCTCGTGTCTTAGAAGGCAAAGTACAAGTGGATCCCCAAAAGGCAGACACCTTCAAACCTGTAAGGATGATGTTGATTACTTTTTGCAATTATTAGTTAATACCAATATATTTTGATGTTGGCTTTTGAACACAGCTAGGGATAAAAAATAGATCTGTTAGCACAGAAGCAACCTTTCATAATCAAATTCCTAAAATTCAATAAAAATAAATTTCTAGATAGTGAGAGATAGATTTGAATATCTACATATGCATGCCTAATATAATTTTCTGCTGCTAGCTACAGTGAAACACAGCAGCTGACATGTCAAGYATGCCAACAGCTCAGAGATGCTGGAGAAATAAGAAAGTCTAATATAGACTGGTTTTCAAGTTAGTTTTTCAATGCATACATTCACAGTAAACCAGGAATTGATGAAACCTGTTTCTTTTAAATTACTTGTAGGATATTGCTGCCTATTTTACTTCYTTGACAGAAGTTGCTTGTCTTAATGCCAGAAAAATTCACATTTATTTGGACAATTTTTTAATTTAATTCTTCACTTCTCTTGSTTTGCTGTTCTCACAGTTAACCTTTGCAAGATTCTACTTGCCCAACTTGGTACCTCATGCAGAGAAGGTCATCTATGTGGATGATGATGTGATAGTGCAAGGTATGGGACCTTTGTTAGCTGCCACTGGCCTCATGCTGAGGTCAGTATCTCATCTCTCACAGAACCCAAACWTTTCTGCTTCAAGRAAAGATGTAAAAACTTTGTAAATASGAGTGAATTGGGTTAAACTGGGTGTGTTTATCTGCTGTAACAATGGGCTGAACAAAGCCTAACTTGGCACTTAGTCAGGATTGTTTTTAATTTTCCTGTGCTTACTTCCATTTTCCAGATGATATTGTTGAACTTTACAACACTGCATTGAAACCTGGACATGCAGCTGCATTTTCAGATGACTGTGACTCAACCAGTAGTAAAGTTGCTGTCCGTGGAGCAGGCAATCAGGTTAGTTTTAGTCTTATTTAGTGATAACAATACTGTAGATCTCAGGCATCTGGGAATGTTCCAAATGCTGTAAACCTAAACATGTGACTGTCCCTGCCCAAACCAGTTTTACAAATAGGACCTACAGTTTTTGTTTAGGCATGGTAAATTACTTGGAACCTTTGTTGTGCTTTACAATGAGAGCAGTTCCCATTGTGGAACAGTGGGAGATCTGAGAACATCTGAGGGAGAATTTTTCACTTGTGAATGTATAAAAAGTTCTTCTTCTAAGTCTGGTACCATATTAATAATAAACTAGACTTCATTTGATTCACTAAGTTCCTATTTACTAAAATACTTGAGGACAGTGGGAATGTTACACCTCTTAAGCTTGCTTTCTCTCATTTTAAMAGAACAGATACTTCCTCTAACAGCTTCAACTTATGGCTGACTTTTGTGAGTTGTGCAGAATTTTTCTTCAGGATTTCCCCTATATTTTAAGCTAACTTCTACTCTTTTTTTTGCCCAGTATAATTATATTGGGTTTCTAGATTACAAAAAAGAAACCATCCGAAAGCTTGCCATGAAAGCCAACACCTGCTCTTTCAATCCTGGAGTTTTTGTTGCCAATTTGACTGAATGGAAATTACAGAACATCACGAAACAGCTGGAGAAGTGGATGACACTTAATGTGGTGTAAGTACCCCAAGCTGSGGGTGGTGGCAGCTCAGGGTTTGGTGTCTGCTGGGGGCATTTCCCTGTTGAATGAAGGGCAGTGTGTGTATCTCTGGATTCCTGTTGTGCTGCTGCAAGTGAAAAATCAACTAATCACCATCCTTTCCTAACTTCATTCCAACTTCTCTTCCAGTGAGGAACTTTACAGTAAGACTCTGGCTGGCAGCATCACAACTCCTCCACTGTTAATTGTATTTTACAAGCAACATTCCAGTATTGATCCCATGTGGAACGTCCGACATCTCGGTACGTAGGAAACATTTGTGATGCTGCTCGCCCAGGGTGTTTTTCCAGCTCTGTAGCTGGACACCTCACTGATGATGCTGCAAAGTGTGCTTTTATTCCCCCATTCTGCCCCTTGTTCTTTAGGAAAACAGCTTTGCAATACCAACTTGGGCCTTGTGGACCTGAGCTGGGGGTTCTTGAATTGTTTTACTTACAAAATTTTTCCACAAATATATTGTATCTGATGTGATCCRAAGGGTTTCTTCCAAAACTATTGAGAACAGACATTTGTGTCTGTTCTATTGGTAAAACCCCAGTGCTGGGAGAGCTTTTACAGGTTTTGTTTCTGATGAACAATACATAAGCTGTTGAATTCATCTGGGTGTTAAGAGGGTTTTAAAGAACTTGGAAGTTAAGGTAGCGTATGAAGGTAGGCATGGAGAGAGATCAAAGTGGCAATCAGTTGCACCTGACTGGTTTTCACTTTGCCCTTATTTGTGCCTCCCCCTTTCTCCATAAATGATAAGATGTCCCTTGTTAAATCCTTTGTTTTGAAGTTGATGTTTGCACATTGGTGTTTCTGCTGCCTTTATTTCAGGCACTAATGCTTCTATTTCAATTAAAGGGTCTAGTGCTGGGAAAAGGTACTCCCCTCAGTTTGTGAAAGCTGCCAAGCTGCTCCATTGGAATGGACATTTCAAACCCTGGGGAAGAACAGCTTCCTATGCAGAAGTCTGGGAGAAGTGGTAYGTCCCTGACCCTACAGGCAAGTTCAACCTGATCCGCAGACACTCGGAAGCCTATGAAGCAAAGTAGAGTCCATTTGAATAAAGGATGGTGTTTTCTCAGGAAACTTCTGGAGCCAAGCAGAGCTTTTTTTTCAGCCAGCTTGTATGACAAAGCTGTCCTTGCCTTCTGGAGCACAAGATGATGTACTCATTCAGGTGCTGTTCTGAAATGCACAGGTCCAAAGGAGGCTCATGTCACCTGTGTGACACAAGATGCTCCTCCAGCAGCACTACAGAACACAAGGGAAGATCTCCACCAATGAGCACTTGTTTATGTCATTTTAGTCATGTTCTGCTCTTTACTACAAGTCTTCTAGAGGAGGATCACTTTGTCAGTTACAGAAACAAAGTTTCTAAGAACAAGATACAAATATAGCTGGTACCTGCGCCAGCAAATCTTGCACAATGTACTGTAATTAAGAGCTGCCCGGGTTTTGTTCAGTTTTGTTGTTGTTTGCTTTTGTTATCCTGTGAAATAATTCCCTCAACAACCCTTTCTTGCATGAAATCTCTCCCCAACCATTTCTGTTTAAATCTTTCTTGCAGAATTCTGCAAAACTGAAKCCTTTTTGAAAGATGAATCCTTCAAGTATTATTTCACTATGCAAAATGGTTTTGACTGACAGTGAACACTAAACCCTTTTTTTGTAAAGCAGTGGATGAAACTTTGTTCAAAAATAAAGCTAATTAACATGCTGACTCCAGCCTCAGGTAAATGGCAATCTAATTCCAGTCTTGATCTAATCAGTGTTTCCTTTATACTTAAATACAAGTAGCAAGTTATTGATGCCGCAATCAACTGATCCCATGGAATTCTAAAACAGTGCAAAATACTTAWTTTGGAGACCAGGCTACATGAATTACAGATTAATTTTGTTATTGTTGAGTTTCTCAGAGTTCTCTTCAACAAGCTTGCTTCTGCTATAATTTTTCCTRCTATGCCTTTCCAAGTCTGGGAACTCATCAAATGAGATGCCTGTGCCCTCTGCAGCCAGCTGCCCATCACCTGTGCTACAGGAAACTTGATCCTTTTTTTTTATAGTTGTACCGTTAAGTTTAAGGAGTAGTTATTATTAGCTGATACATCCCAGCAGCTMTTGGGCCAGCCCTTCCAATTAATAGAGGTTCACACGCAGGTTGCTTGTGAAGAGCCCTTGGTGGAAGATGTTCAGACAAAAGGCTTTGTGTTCATGCAGTGACAGCTGAGTCTGCCTGGCCTGATACAGGGCAGGAGAATTAAAGGGCTCATTSCTGCCCATGAATGTAGTCTTAGTTCTGCTTTCTCATTTATTAGGATTTCAAACTGCTTTTCTCATTGCRGTCTGCATTTATCATTGTTTTTTAAAGACAAAAGGTGCATTCTCTGAAAAGGTCTTTTTATAAGGCAAAACAACTAAGCAAATCTATTAGGATATTTTTTAATAGGCTTTAATATAGCAAATAAACTTTATGACTTAAGGCTGAATAACAATCAGTTTCCTAGACCTGTATAAAATCTGGAACTATCACAAGAAATGACTATTATATACATTATTTGACATAGCAAGAATTGAGTCTTTGCAGCAGCTCTGGTTATGCAGCACTCGTCCAGCTTCTGCTGCAACAAATCTTCCTGATTGTTCTGAAAGCCAGTAGTAACTCTCCAAACCGTGCCTTCACACATAGTCTGTATTAAAATCATAGGCATCATCTTCATCTGCTGGTTTATCTAAGCTGAAGGACAGTGATCTGGAACGTTCATTTCCTGAGAAGAGAAAATCGTGTTAGTGAAATCAGTGCAGGTGCTGGAGTACCAGGGATCATCCTTCAAGCCAAGGTTCTAAATACACACCTGCCACCTGCTCTTTGGAATTTGTGGGACTTCTTTGTTGTTTTCCAGGCTTTGCTTTCCTGGTGACTTGAACTTGGCTTTCCTACAAGTCAGAGAGGTCAGACATTATTCAAACATCACTAATGAAATCTCCCATGCAAATGAAACCTAACAGAGCCTGGGGACAGTGTGGAAGTCCCCTTGTATAGTTGAGACTCACTGCTGAGGCCAGGTGACTTGGAACAATGTTGTTTCCTTAATTAAGAAAAAGGCCAACCCTAGTAAAACCCTCATTTACCTCTTCAATATCATCATCATCATCATCTTCTTCTTCCATATCATCCTCATCATCATCACTTTCTGTGAATTCTTCCTCCTCCTCTTCTTCCTCTTCTTCCTCCTTGCTTGTTTCCATGTTTCCCCGCATTGATCCTTCCTCYATAATTTTATTTTCCTCTATTATCCCATTTGTCATACCAGCTGACTGAAATACAATGCTGCTTGCAGGACTGGGGTATTTCAAAGCTGCAGAAGACATAGGAAGTGTCTGTTCAGTCCCTGTCAGCCAGCAGAGATGAAATGCTCACCCCCTTGAGAGGACACATAGCAATTCTGCCTCCTCCCTGCCACAAACAGGGCTCCCACACAGTGCTCTGCCACCAAAGCAGGATAATTCTCTAAGAAAAAGCTTCCTCTGAGGCATCTTCAAAAGACTGCTAGGAGCTGGAAAACTTGGATCTGAATATAGTTAAGTTAACCTACTAGATAGCAGGAAAAAATTCTTTACTGTGAGGGTGGTGAGGCCTTGGCACAAGTTGCCCAGTGAAGCTGTGGCTGCCCCATCCGCAGAAGTGTTCCATGCCAGGCTGCATGGGGCTCTGAGTGATCTGGTGAGAGTGAAAGGTGGCCTTGCCCATGGCAGAGGAGTTGGAACAAGATGGTCTTTCAGGCCCCTTCTAACCCAGGTCAATCTGTGACTCTATGGTTAATGGTAGTTTATTACAATAACAATCTTACCTTGAACAGTCCTGCTGTTTTCTTGTTCTAGGTTATTTAAATTAAAGCCCTCCCGCATTTCAGCTGTTTTTTGTCCTGTAAGATAGGGTGGTGGCTTCTGAAGTCCTGGAGGTTGTGAGTAGTACTTTATTCTGGCTCTGAGAAAATAAAATTCAGCATTAAAAACCAACTAAAGGTAACATAGTTAAATCATTTTAAATAAAAATAAAACCTAGAGCACAAAGCTCTCAAATTGCTCAACCTAACTAATCATGTGCCATCATCTGTTTAACAGCAGTTCAGTAGCTATTTAAATTTGATTGTGAAGTTGGCAACAGTATTAAGTGGATAGTCCACTCCTGAGAGGAAAAAGAAATAGCAGACTTTGTCACTACAGACCACCTGCCTGTGAAACTATGAGCTGTAAAAGCAGCTGAGCCACTTGAGCAAGGGAGATAGTCACAGTCTGAATCTGAGTTACATTTATTCCTACCCTGTAAGAATATAGGAACCACCCTAAATTTCCACAGAAAGCTTGCCACATCCTTTCTGGTCTAGAGGAGAACTACATGGACTTGGCATTTGAGAGGAAAGCAGATTTCTTTAACAGTTACAGCCTAAGTCAGCAAAGTGTCTCTGGAGTAACTGCAACAGGCTTTGACTCTCCTCATGTATCTTTCACTACTTTAGAAAGTTACCTGTGGATGGCATTCTCTGAATCTGTTACACAATTCAGCTCTTTATCAATGTAAAATGTGAGAAAGCAAGGGGAAAGCCAGCCTCTCCTTTGCTGGACTTGGTGCTTCTGCTGTGCTGGATAATAGTGAGAAAAAGGTGAGCAGCATAGAGGAAAGTTCACAGCATACTTACCCTGTCCAGTCACAAAGCACTAATTTAGCCATATTTTCTATGTCAGGAACACCTCCCTTTTTCAGCATGCCTCTCTTCTGAGCCAGTAAAGATAAAAACTCTTCAGGGTCYCTGAAATCTGGGATATTATAGTGCATCATTACCTAGGGCAAAAAAAATGGTACAGTTAGAGATACCCACTTTTCTATCATTTTAGGAATAAAAGAGCAAATCAAGTTGGATAACAATGAGGACAGTATGTGAAAAGCTGTTTTTCTCTTRCATGTGGGAGTAAACATTATAAAGCAAAATGCCTACTTCATCAACAAACTCATCTGCCATTCACCCAGACTCGTGGGTGTAGAGACAGCACACTGGTCTGTGAAAACACTTCTCAGAACTGAAAGGCAATTAGGCTTAGGTTAATTTGCTTGAAACTAGAGTGAAATCAGAGTTGGATCTGAAGTCTTCACTGTAACTACAGGAGATTGAGGGAATATCATCATTTTTCACTCTCTGATTTTATGAGGAGGTCTTAAAAGCAGTGTTGTTTACTCTGGCTGTCAGGACCATGGCACACTGTTCAGCCTTCTGTTTATAAGGATGAAAGATCACTTGGCATTGCCACTTAGCACGGTATGGGGAAAGCAGTGCATAAAATATCAGAATTASCTAAAGCAAAATGAACTTTCCTTATTGGGCCTAACAAACCTACAGGGAAGGCTGATGCAGTGAGATGTAGAATAACGACGGAGCTCACCTGCTGCTTACTGCAGTGATTTATGATGGCATTTACTCCTTCAAGCACATCTGCTGGGTCTGCTCCCTCAGGGTCTATGACACATCTCAAGGCCAGAGCCAGGGCACTGTTGGAAGGATCTGCAATTATACTTGGACTGTCCAGTATCTTTGTCTGCTTRTCAAGGTGCACAATTTGCATGGACCTATTCAGAGAGAAATGCACTGTGAGTGGATAATCAGTGAAGGATGGTAATGGTGAGGGATGCCAGACACAAAGCTCAGTGTTGGATTGAATGTACTTCATACAGTCAGTTTCAGTGTTTTGTCATCATGTGCTTTGTGTAGGAYAGAAATTTAAACATACAAAACATCAAGTTTATACATCTGTATCCCCTGGAGAGAGCTTGCATTACACAGATCCTTTCATCTTGCACGATGAAATGTGCATTTCAAACTGCACACGGGCATACTTTGCCCCAAATGGATTGAAACACAAACTCAAGGTAACTGGAACACAACAAACAGGAAAAGGAACAGCTTTTCAGACTGAGCTTACTTGGTAACACCTCTTGCCAGGCCAACGTTGCAAGCACGCTTTCCTTTWAGACTGTTGATTATGCTGCTCTTTCCCACATTAGGGAAACCTGAAGGAAATCACATAAATCYCTGTAAGTTAAATAAGAAAACTCAGCTTTTTGACACTGATCAAAACTGCTTTTGTTCACGTCTCTTTGCTAAGGTACAGTGTGAGATCAGAGTTGGATCTGAAGTCTTCACTACAGCAGTAAGACAAAGCATGTATCCTCATTTCTCACACTTGTAGGATTTGTGGTGCTACATTCAGTGGTTTTTTTTTTGTCAGGCAGGAGGAAGGCAGTGCCAGTGGAGCACAAACCCTGCCTTCCTTATGCTCCCACAGATCTCTATGCTACACATGGAAGTGCACCATGGATCACTATCACCTGATGTACTACCAGTGAGAGCCTCAAAGTAAGAACAATGACTAGAAAGCACATTTGCACACCAGGTGTTAGCAGTTTTACCTAWTCCATTAATAAAGGTAAATAAAGTAGAAACTCTTCCTATTTCTCCAAACACTTACCTACTACCCCAACCTGAATGGCTTTGTCTTGGGTCCTGCCGTGGTCTTGAAGAAGTTTCAAAAGGCATTTGGTTCCAAAATTTTGAGAGGTTTCTGAGAAATCAACACGTGCACGTCTTTTTGTGACCTGTTCCTGCTACGGGATTCAAAGGCAAAAAAAACTCGTGGTCAGGAGCTATTTAGAAAGATAAAATATGGATACTTAGATTTATTCATCTACTGTAATTTCAGTGGCAAGAATTCCCCCCACTGTGCTGCAAAGCTCAGCTGAGGTGTAAAGACACATCCACCAGTCACAGAAGTGCAATAAATAAAGGGAAATGGAATTTAAAGATGTTTCAGCTTGTATGACTGCAAACACACATGGCTTCCTCATGGGGTGGCCTGCAGTGCTCTTACCATAGTCTTGTCCTTCATCAGCGTTGCTGATTTAAAAGCAACTGTTGGAAACTCCTTCTTCAAATAATTCAACCATTTCTCTACGTTGTCCTTTGGCACTAAATCTGGAAAGAAGAGCAGTTCTTTCACTCCTTAAATAAATCTTATTATAACAAATAATGTTTGGCTGAGAACTCCRGTAAAGTACTCAGCATATTCCCCAAAGGCACCCAATGACTCTTTTTCTGCCCTTGCAGAACACATCACAATTGTATTTCTGGCCTCTGTACTAGGTTTTTAATGCTGGGTTCTTGCTAGAAGACTCTGTATGGTACACACTGACTTTCTGTGAAGGATTATCCCACAACCCCTACAAAGGCTACTCTACTACTCTTACTCTTGTTGTCGCTCTTGGCATTTTATTTTCTTTTTTTACCTGCTGGTAACTCAGTAATTTCCAGCCCTTTTAGCGAGCTCAGAGTTGGATCTTATGTCTTCAATGGAATCTCAGATTCCTTTAAAATCTTCTTCATAGCTCACCGACTACAGAACAGTGGCCAGTAAAACTTTGAGAAAACCTGTGTTTCTTACCAATTTTGTTCAGAACCAACAGCAGCTTTTTGTTTCCTCCAGAGCAAGTGACAGCTTGCTCCAGCTGAGGACACCGGCAGCCCATTGGATCTCTTGCATCCAAAACCTCCAGAACTACATCTGAGGCCTCAAGCACCTGGGTCAGAAAAAAAGACAAGGTTCAAATAAGGCATCACAGACCAAATGACAACTCTAGAGTACTTGTGGCTTACAAAAATAGTTGTATACACTTTCTTTCTGTTGTGAAAGCCTTTACTTCAGTGTTCTAGTTTAGCACAAACTTTGTGTTCTAAACAGTAACACAAAAAAAGGAAAGTAACAAGATGTCTCATTGCTGACTCTCATCTAATTACATAAAAACAGTTTAAACKTTTCACCTTCTGGAGCTCCCTGCAGAATGATTTCTTTGAATTTTTATTCAGCAGCTTGTTAGTCTTTCCTTTAGATTTGCCAGAGGATTCCTGAAGCAGATAAAAACAGAAGCGAATGACTAAAATGAGAATTAGTGTCTAATACTTGTGTGCATATTCATCACAAAAATGTAACATGTACCATGTTGCTTAAGAAGGTGCAGTTTCAGAATGACTTCTACAGGTTCAAAGAAYCAAAATCATACAGGACACCTACCTTTCCCTCTGCTTTTGCCTTGACTTCAGCTGCATTCTTTTTAGCTTCCAACTTCCTCTTTTTTTCATGTTCTTTCTGTCTGTTGAGCTTCTGCTTTTGTTTTAGTTCTTCAAGCTAATTGCAAACAAAAACCCAAGCCAGATAAAACACCTTTGAAGATGGTAAGGAAGAATGCTCTTTGTCCCCATTTCTGACCCAAATCCCTGAGACAGCTCAGTTACAAGTCCTGGCTGTCCAAGTGACTTTGGGAACTCTTTTTTTGCATCCTACTCAGAGGCAACCATCCACTAGCTTGATCCCAAAAGGGCAGCTCTGCAGCAACCACTGCAGCTGATAAAGGTGCTGCTCCCATGTCACACGCTAAATAAAGGAACAAATTGTTGCACACTGCAAAGTGCTGGAAATACATTATTTGTCCAAAGCACGTGTCTATAGGAGCATCTACAATCTGCCATGACTGCACCTCTTGAGTGCACACTTATGCACACAAAGCTTCCTTGAAACCAGGGATGGTCTCAGTTCTTGTCCTCTTTACCACAAACTGTATTTTACCCTCTGCTTTCTTTGCTCYGCTTCCCGCAGCAGCTCTTCCTTAAAGGGCGCAGCACTGGGAATTCCGGGATCTTTTTTGGGCTTTTTGTGTCCACGTTTCTTGGCCTCCTTCCTGACTTTTCGGTGGTGTTCTCTGATCTGAAGAGAGGARCAAGGAAACYTTCTCAGTCTAAGGCCAAAAGCTTCAATGTACCGGCCCCCAAAATGCAAAATGCAGCGATGGGGGCCCGGCACGGCCGGGACTCACCTTCTTCTGGATCTTGTAGCGCTTGTGGCAGCTCAGCCTCTTGCTCGCCTTCCTCAACTCTGCAGTGCACCGGGCCCGTCAGCGCCGTGTGCTCACACACACACATCCCTCGCCACCGGGGCCGCGACCGAGCTCCCGCCCCGGCGTTCCTCCGGGATCCCGGCCCCAATTCCCCGCCCCGAGCCGGGCC